>NC_056746.1:189346816-189646816 GCF_019279795.1 Protopterus annectens | reverse complement strand
TGAGGAGTGTGAGAAAGTATGTGTTTTTTTGGAGTAGGAATGAGAGCATATGTGTTTAGTTCTGAATTGGTCCGTTATGTAGTTCTTGAATAAGTGTGAGCAGATATTATTATAATGTGTGGTGTCTGTGTATGAGAGTGCATAATGCAGTGTTGTGCTACTAAGTTTAGGGATATTGCTAGAGTGATAACTTGTGGTGTTGTAAAGAATTATGAGAAGACAGACTAGATTTAGTTGTGTGATAGTCATGGTTATAAAGTTTATGTTGTTTCTAGATGGGGGGGGGGGTCTGAATAGGAATTATAGGGTTGCACTATATGTGGATGGGAAAGTAGTGTGGGTGATGCAAAAAATGCCTAGTGGGAATGAGAGTGATTGGGAGTATTTTGTGTGGAGCAAGTTGGTGTGGTTTAATGTGATATGACTTGAGGAGCTGTGATTAGTGGAGGTGATGTGAGGGTGAGCTGTGGGTGTGGCTATGATTACTATAAATGTAGAGGTAGTGGGGGTGGGAGGGAATAGGGGGCAGGGCAGGGGAGCGGGTAAAGCTCGGGCGAACGGAGCGGGGCAGAGCCAGAGCCAACCAAGGCAAGAGAAAAAAGCAAGTATTACTTTACAAATCTGAACACTTTTAAAACAAATTCCTGAGGTCTAATGGCTTACCGGCTAGCAGAATGTAATTGCTGAAGAGCACTTGTGTCCCGGTGGGAGACTAGAAATTTAAAGATGGCTCCATGCTCAGCAGGATTCTAATATAGACTTTGTATTGGGGGAGGGAGATAGCACAAGGGGTGTAAACCAGGTGGAATGCAAAGAAACCAGAGAGGCAATCAGTGGAAATCAGTGAAGGCCTCAGAGAGGGTAAGTAATAATTCAAACTACCTGTAAAGTGAAGGAGAGAAGAGACAGCAAAGTTTATTAAGGTTGGGAGTGTGTCTTTATATTGACTTGCTGATTAGTAACCAGTTTGTGCACAGATTAGAGTAGGGAGATACATTAGCAATGATAGAGATGCAAATAAACAGGTGATCCTCCAAGTGATACAAACTAAGGCATAAAGAACTGAGAGGGCTGCTTGATGGTTAATTTAATTTAGTCACAGGGATGTGATTTAAATCTATACCGTCTATTGGACAGTTAGAATTACTGTACTATCGGGGGGGACACACAAGGCTACAACAGTCAGTTTTATTAGCAAGCTGAGAACTACTAAGAAATACTGCTAATGTAATAGCTTCACTGTCATAAAACATACAAGTAGAATGCCTGGGTGGACTGACCCTGCTCTTGAGGCTCAAAATGTATATCCTTGTTTAGTTTGCAATGCTGATTCCTTCTTACACTGTATAGATGGAGTGGTAGCCGCAGACTGCAGATTTGCTTGAGTGTGCTCGGCTAGCAGAATGTAATTGCTGAAGAGCACTTGTGTCCTGGTGGGAGACTAGAAATTTAAAGAAATATACCCAGCATCCCTCCTCAGCACATGTCCAAACCAGTGCAATCTCACCTCTCTTGCTTTGTCTCCAAACTGTCCAACCTGAGCTGACCCTCTAATATACTGATTCCTAATCCTGTCCATCCTAGTCACACCCAGTGCAAATCTTAACATCTTTAACTCTGCAACATCCAGCTCTGACTCCTGCCTTTTCGTCAATGCCACCATCTCCAACCCATATAACATAGCTGTTCTCACTACCCTCTTGTAGACCTTCCCTTTCACTGTTACTGGTACCCGTCTGTCACAAATCTCGCTCCTGACACTCTTCTCCACCCTGCCTGTACTCTCTTCCACATTCCCCATTACTCTGAACTGTTGATCCCAAGTACTTAACCTCACCCACCTTTACCAACTCTACTCCCTGCATCCTCACTATTCCTCTACCCTCCCTCTCATTTACACACATATATTCTGTTTTCTCCCTGCTGACCTTCATTCCTCTCCTCTCTAAAGTATATCTCCACCTCTCCAGGGTCTCCTCAGCCTGGTCTCTACTCTCACTACATATCACAATGTCATCTGCAAACATCATAGTCCATGGGGCCTCCTGTCTGATCTCATCTGTCAACCTGTCCATCATCACTGCAAATAAGAAAGGGCTCAGAGCTGATCCTTGATGTAATCCCACCTCCACCTTAAACGTATCTGTGACCCCCACCAATGTCACACTACCCTCATACATCTACTGTACCACTCTTACATACTTCTCTGCCACTCCTGACTTCCTCATACAATACCACCACTCCTCTCTAGGCACCCTGTCATATGCTTTCTCTATGTCCACAAAGACGTAATGCAACTCCTTCTGACCTTCTCTGTATTTCTCCAACAACACTCTCAGAGCAAATATTGCATCTGTAGTGCTCTTTCCTGGCATGAAACCATACTGCTGATCACTAATCATCACCTCCCTTCTTAACCTAGCATCCACTACTCTTTCCCATAACTTCAAGCTGTGACTGATCAATTTTATCCCTCTGTAGTTACTGCAGCTCTGCACATCATCCTTATTGTTAAAGATAGGTACCAAAACACTTTTTCTCCACTCCTCAGGCATCCTCTCACTTTCCAGAATTTCATTAAACAATCTGTTTAAAAATTCCACTGCCATTTCTCCTTAGCACCTCCATGCTTCCCACTGGTATGTCATCTGGGCCAACAGCCTTTCCATTCTTCATCCTCTTCATAACCGTCCTTACTTCCTCCTTGCTAATCTATTTCACTTCCTGATTCACTATCCCCACATCATCCAACCTTCTCTCTCTCTCATTCTCCTCATTCATCAGCCCTTCAAAGTACTCTTTCCATCTACTCAACACACTCTCCTCACTTGTGGGTACGTTTCCCTCACTATCCTTTATCACCCTTACCTGCTGCAAATCTTTCCCAGCTCTGTCCCTCTGTCTAGCCAATTGGTACAGGTCCTTTTCTCCCTCTTTAGTGTCCAATCTCTCATACAACTCTCCATATGCCTTATCCTTAGCCTTCGCCACCTCTCTCTTTGCCATGCGCCTCAGCTCCTTATACTCATGTCTACCTTCTTCATCTCTTTGACAATCCCACTTCTTCTTCGCCAGCCTCTTCCTCTGTATACTCTCCTGTACTTCCTCATTCCACCACCAGGTCTCCTTGTCCTCCTTCCTCTGTCCAGATGTCACACCAAGCACCTTTCTAGCAGTCTCCCTTACTAGCTCTGCAGTAGTTACCCAGCTGTTCGGTAACTCTTCACTGCCTCCCAGTACCTGTCTTAACTCTTCCCTGAACTCCACCTCACAATCACCCTTTTTAACTTCAACCATTTAATCCTTGGCACTGCTTTCACACTCCTCCTCCTCTTCTTGATCACCAATGTCATCCTACAGACCACCATTCTATGCTGCTTAACTACACTTTCCCCTGTCATCACTTTACAGTCTCCAATCTCCTTCAGACTGGCCCTCCAACATACGATATAATCCACCTGTGTGCATCTTCCTCCACTCTTGTACGTCACCCTATGCTCCTCCCTCTTCTTAAAATATGTATTCACCACAGCCATGTCCATCCTTTTCGCAAAATCCACAATCCATCTGACCTTCTGCATTCCTCTCCTTAACACCATAACTACCCATCACTTCCTCATCCCCTCTGTTCACTTCACCAACATGCCCATTGAAGTCCGCTCCAATCACTAGTCTCTCACCCTTGGGTACACTCACTCCAAAATATTTCTTTCTCATCCATCGCACACCCAACTTGTGGAGCATATGCACTAACAACATTCATCATTACACCATCAATTTCAAGCTTCATAAACATCACTATCAGATGCTCTGTTCACCTCCAAAACACTCTTGGCATGCTGTTCCTTTAGGATAACCCCCTACCTCATTTCTCCTGCCATCCACACCATGATAGAACAATTTGAACCCGTTTCCTAAACACCTGGCCTTACTTCCCTTCCATCTGGTCTCTTGCACGCACAATATATCAACCTTCCTTCTCTCCATCATATCAGCTAGCTCTCTCCCTATACCAGTCATACTGCCAACATTCAAAGTTCCTACCCTCATTACTACATTCCTTGCCTTCCTCCTCTCTTCCTGCCTTCGGGAATGCCTTCCCCCTCCTCTTCTCCTTCGGCCAACAGTAGCCTAATTTCCGCCAGCACTCTTTTGGCTAACAGTACTGGTGGCGGTCGTTGTTAACCCGGGCCTCGACCGATCCGGTATGGAAATATGAAATGTTCTCTGCATAAGTAATTTGGCAGAGGTTTTACGCCGTATGCCCTTCCTGGCACAACCCTCCCCATTTATGGCACAAAGAAATGCACTGGCTTGTGCATCCCCAGTGGCTGGGTTAGAATCTAAAGAGTGCTACCACTATAAAAATAGGTTGTGTTGTGGAGTTTGCCATTTATGTTTCTTTCTTAACCCTTGTGGTTCCAGAAATATGAACATTTCTTTGAAATGTGAGGACATAATTTGATTCTGAAAAAAAGGCAAAGGTACGCCCATTGGAAGTTAGTGTAAACTTTCTGAGCTCCATTGGAGTGAATGAGTTAAACTGTCTTATTATAGTTATCTCAGGTCTCATTTATCAAGTATGACTGTTGAGTTTTTCCTCACATATTTTCTCCAACTCCTGTTGTTTTTCTATTGCACTTTACTAAGAAACCTATCCAAGGTTTTATTCTCGTTACATTTTTTCACTCTTAAGATTTTTAGTGTAACATGATACTTTGTGATGTAAAATGTCTGTACTCAATGTTTGAAAGATTGTGATTGTGGAGCTTTTCTCCACAGTCCTCTGCTGAAAATGGGCACTTTCTGTCCCAGTTGGATTTTCCTGTTAAACAAATATCACATAAATTGTTTTAAGCTACCTACCAATCAGGAAAGCACAGAATAAGCCTTTCACCTGCAATCTCCAACTCAGGTTAGATTGGCACACTTCTGCCCCAGAGGTGCAGAAAAACACCTTCTTAATGCAGAATAGCTGGTTTGGTGCCCAAGTGTAATAAGACCGCACAAACTACCTACAGCTAACAGATACAGTGTAATACAGTGCAATTGACTACTTAAAGCAGCAGCACACAGTACAGTTTTTTTTAAACTGCTAAAGTATAGTCACAGTATGTAAGGGAAGTGCAAAAAAATACTTAAGAGCCCTTTTGTGTGCTTCGCAGCTCAGACGGACCATGTAAACACCTACTGCCACTAGATGAATAATCCAAGTCCTGCTAATGTAAAATCACAGTAAAGGAGCGTCCGGACTGAAATGCTACCACAAACAAACTTAAAAGATACGAAATGCTGCCACAAGCAAACTTGATATGGATATAGCAGTGTACAGGTTATAAAGGTGTGATTATTCAATAAAAGTACTTTGCTTTGTAAAAATGAGCCAAGAACCATTCAATTATACAACATTTATAAAGGCACTAAAAACAAGATAAGCTGATTAATAAGCCCTCCAGCCAGTAAAACTACATGCATAAATCTCAAGTGTTTCCCCAAACTAAACAAACCTGGCCACTTCCTGGTGCACTAGATTGAAATCCACTGACCTCTTAATGTAAAAACAAGTGCTTCCTAGAGTGTACAAATACACTGCTTTATCCAATAGCTAGCTAGTTAATGAATTCAAAGCAAGTAAATTAGTAGAACAGACAATGAGATGCAAAATGCACCTTTTCAATGTAAAAAGGCAAATAAATAAATCAAGATATCAACAGTAATGTAGAAAGGGAGGAGCTTATTAAGCTCAATTTACAGTAGGGGTGGGCAGCTTGAAATCACCAAGTTTAAAAACACATCAATGAAGGAGTGGGTGGGAAAAACTAGCAGGGAATCACCAGCAGTGATTTAGTTTACCCATGCTTGAAATCTTTTCAGAAAAAGACAAAGCCCCAGAAATTCACTGTATATTTAAGTATCACTCAATCGTAGGATCATAGGAGGTTACTAAGCTAATGGCCCTGGGGCTCTTACAAGCCTAAAATAAAGGGAACCAAGCAGTTCTGAAGTGTTTAATAAAACAGACAGAGCTTTCAGGTTAAAAGCCCTTACAAGCCTAACCAAGAGTTTATCCCCAAAAAAGAAACCTCAGTCAGCACCTGTTGCCCCTGTCCGTGAGAGACACAGATGGGGAACCCCTGGGACAAATTTGTGGTCTCCCATCCATTTATGAAGGTTGTGCTTGAAGAGGGTCAGTGAGGTATTCTGACGTGTATCGGAAGACTATTCCAGAGATGGGGCAGCCTCTGGGAGACAAACGTGTCTCTTCAGCAGGTTTTGTTGATATATCGCTTATTAGATTCAGGCCTTTCGAGCAGGTAATGCATGAGGAGTTAGACAAGGAACATTTTAATTAATGAAATAAACGGGTCTATATTATATGAACAAAGTTTTATAACTTCAAATACCATATGATTGAAGTTATAAAACTTTGAATAGTTAAAAAAAAATAAAAGAATAAACCCTAAACTAAGCATTGTAGGCAGGGGGCAAGCCCTCCCTCAGCCCCCACATGGGGGGCTGCATCCACCACTCTTGAAATATGCCAACTCTGAGACTGCACTATAATGCAGTAAAGGGAAGACTTCCCTTTACTGCACTCTAGTGCGATCTCTGATTTTGTATATTTAAATAGTGGGGGTGTGGGTGTGCAGAGGGGCTTGCTCCCCTGCTTTAACCTGTTAGGTTACTTTTTTTTTTTTTTGTTAACTGTTCAAAGTTTTATAACTTCGACCATATGGTGTCGATCATATGGTATTTGAAGTTATAAAACTTTGTTCATATAATATAGACCCTAAAAAAACATGTGAACTGTGCAGTCTAGATAATTTCTCTCTCTCTCTCACATAGAACAAAAACACCAGGCCAAGCAGATTTCTTAAAACAGAAAACAAAATGGAGCAGGTAAAACAGAAAGCAGCTCTGTCACTCACAGACAAAAAGATATACAGTGGATATAAAAAGTGTACACACCCCTGTTAAAATGCCAGATTTTTGTGATGTGGAAAAAAAAAAGAGACCAAAATAAATCATTTCAAAACTTTTCCTACCTGTACAGTTCAATTGAAAACCAAAAAATCTGTTAGGAGAAAAAAATATAAAAAAATAAAAAAGTGTACAATAAGCTGGTTGCATAAGTGTGCACACCCTTAAACTAATACTTTGTTGAAGGACCTTTTGATTTAATTACAGCATTCAGTCTTCTTGCGGAGGAGTCTATCAGCATGGCGGAGGAGTCTATCAGCATGGCACATCTTGACTTGGCAATATTTGCCCACTCTTCCTTGCAAAAGTGCTCCAAATCTGTCAGATTGCGAGGGCGTCTCTTATGCACAGCCCTCTTCAGGTCACCCAACATATTTTCTATTGGATTTAGGTCTGGGCTCTGGCTGGGTCATTCCAAAACTTTAATTTTCTTCTGGTGAAGCCATTCTTTTGTTGATATGGATGCATGCTAGGGGTCATTACGTATACATACGTACAAATGTTTCAAGCACGGGCATTAATGGCCTTCTAGCTTGCCAATATCCCAAAACACTTGTTTCCATAATAAATGTCCGGGCTATTCTTAAAAATTTCTAAACCAGTACTTTGTTTAATGTAATTTGGTAGTCTCTTCCAAGCATCAGCTACTGTGTCAGAGAACCAGTTAGTACACTTCTCATTTCTATATAATCTTCTACATAGGTTATCTGATGATTCTCTAGTACTTTTTGATAACCCCAAACTTTCCCAGAGGTAGTTGTCCCTAAATGCCCTATATACCTGAATAAGATCTCCTCTTAGATATCTGTAAGAGACACTGTACAAGTTCAGATATTTTAGCCTTTTCATAATAACTTAGATTTTCACATCCATGAATGCCCTTGGTATATTTCTGTTGTACTCTTTCTGATTTATTCATGCTTGTTTTCCTATAGGGTTTCCATATGGGTTCATAGGTTGGCACTAGGCTATTGGCCCTAGGCCTAGCCATAAATATTCCCTGGCTATTTCTTCCCACAGACTTCCCTGGACCCCTGTCTAGCAGGGTGAGATATATTGTTATTCCATATTCAAGTTTGGGTCTAATGTAACTAACAAACAATGACTTTATTATGTTTGATTTCCTAGACTTTATAAATCTTTTTATACAACCTATAGTTCTATAACTATCATTAGCCAATTGGTTGATATGATTAGAAAAACTCATAGCTGAGTCTACCCATATACACAGGTCCTTAAATGAGTCTACAATCTCAATCAATGTGTGCTGTATTAAATATTCACTTTTCAGTTTGTCTCCCAAATCTCATATACTTAGTTTTTGATGCATTTATCAACATATTATTCTCCTGTGCCCAAATGGTCAATTTAGTAAAATTATTGTTCAGACATGCATTATCTGTAACACTTGTAATCAGTTTACCCAATTTTAGGTTGTCATCACATAGACTGTAGAACACCTCACACCTCAGATGAAAAAGTAAGGTCTGAAAGATGCAATCTAAACAAGTAAGGGCCTAGGACAGAGCCCTGTGGGACACCTTGACTGTAACCAAGGATTTCACCTGTCTAGTTGGTGTGTGATATTTGCCATGTCCTATTGTAAGCCATGCAGCTATCCATCTTATCAACAGTACATCAATACTTAGTTGTACTAATTTTATTGATCAGTGTTTTGTGTATGACCCTGTCAAATACTGAAGTTAAATCTATATAAATCACATCACAGCACATTTTTTCATTCATAGTTATTATTATATTGTTATAGAACATCATGTTACAGGTGGTAATAGATCTGTTTGCAACATATGCATACTGATATATGGTTTCAAGTCCCAACCTATCCAGTTCTGACAATAACTTATCCAGTATTACCGTCTCCATTATTTTTCCACAACGTGAAAGTAGACGTAAGGGTCTATATGATTCTGGGTTTGTCCTACTCCCCTTTCCCTTAAAGACAGGTTTAATAAGTGCATGTCTCCAATCTTGAAGAATCTCCCATATTTATATGACCTAGTGAATAATAGATATAATGGTAGAGTAAGTTCTTGCTGAAGTGTTCTCAGGTCATTGTTACTTATTCCGTCTCTTCCCTGCGCTTTGTTTGGATCCAGTTTGCACAGTTCTTTTTCAATATAATCTAATTTGATTCCAGTATCTGGATGTCACTAAGACAAATTACCACCCCTTTTGGGGAGCCAAACTGTTTTGCATAAGATTTTGTAAATATATCATTGTCGTGTTGAAAGATGAAATTCCTCTTCATCTTCAGCTTTCTAGTAGACGCCTGAAGGTTTTCGGCCAGATGTGACTGGTATTTGGAATTGTTCATAAATCCCTCCACATTGACTAAAGCCCAAATTCCAGCTGAAGAAAAGCAACCCCAAAGCATGATACTGCCTTCACCATGGGGATGGTGTTCTTTTGGTGGTGCGAAGTGTTGTTTTTGTGCCAAAAATCCCTTTTGGAATTGTGGCCAGAAAGTTCAACCTTGGTCTCATCAGACCATAACACATTTTCCCACATGCTTTTGGGAGATGGTGTATTGTTTTGTAAATTTTAGCCAAGCCTCGGTGTTTATCTGTGTAAGAAAAGGCTTCCATCTTGCAACCCTACCCCATAGTCAAGACGTGGAGAATATGGGAGATTGTTGTCACATGTAGTACACAGCCAGTTCTTGACAGAAATTCCTGTAGCTTCTTCAGTGTTGTTGCAGGTCTCTTGGCAGCCTCCCTGACCAGTTTTCGTCTTGTCTTTTCATCAATTTTGGAAGGATGTCTAGTTATTTGCAATGTCACTGTTGTCCCATATTTTCTCCACTTTTTGATGACTATCTTCACTGTGTTCCATGGTATATCCAATGTTGTGGAATTTTTTTTGTACCCTTCTCCTGACTGATATCTTTCAACAATGAGATCCCTTTGATGCTTTGTAAGCTCTATGTGAACCGTGGCTTTTGCTGTAACAGGCAACTGAGTAAATGTCAGTAAAATCCTACTATGACAGCTGAACTTTATTTGGGGTTAATCAGTCTCTCTCTAATTGATGGCAGGTGTGTACCCAAGAAGACTGAATGCTGCAATTAAATCAAAAGGTGCTTCAACAAAGTATTAGTTTAAGGGCGTGCACACACAAAGTATTAGTTTAAGGTTGTGCACACTTATGCAAGCAGCATATTGTACTTTTTTTATTTTTTATATTATAACAGATTTGTTTTTCAATTGAATTGTACATGTTATAGGTCACATTAGAGGTGGGAAAAGTTTTGAAATGATTTATTGTGGTCTCATTTTTTTATATCACAATAAACTGGCATTTTAACAGGGGTGTGTACACTGTTTATATCCACTGTAGGTTTACTTTCCTCACCCAGCAGGGAATCAAGTGTCCGATATCAAGAAAGTTGCTTCAGGTTGATGCTCCTAAAACTTCTGCAGTACCTCCTGTGGTGGCTGCTTTGTTAGACACCTTTTATAACTGCTTCTGAGTCTCCTGATCTCACCCTCGTGCTCCAAAGCAACTTGACAGGTTCTATAAGATTCTGAGAATTGCCAGTTCTTATTTAAGTGTCCTTCTGCTGGGCCTGCTATGGTTCTTTCTGACCTTCCTGGTTCTGAGACAAGTCTTCTGTTGTTTCTCTTTTGGGTTCTGCCTCTCATTTGCTTGCCACTTTATCAACTGTAGCTATGATGCAGCTGATGCCTCTTCCAGAGCAGCTGCCTTTGGGTTTGTCATGAGGTGTTATTTTTGGCTTCGCCTGCTGTCATTACCTGAAGACATTAATGCCAAGTTGCTGGATGCTGCTTTGGATAATAAAAATATCTTTGGGACTGCTACTGCTGCTATCTTTAGGCCTCTTCAAGAAAAAGGTAAGGCTTTGCAGGATCCCAAACATTTTTGTCTTTCCTATCCCTAAGTTCCAGATGAATTACCGTACTAGGCCTCAAGTGGTAGGCGAGCTCTTCCTTCTGAGTCTCATCGGACTTCTGTGACACAGAAGCCTCCTTTTTCTGACAAGCCTGGTTCTCTTTGACATCTGCCCCCCCCCCCCCCCCCGCCAAGTTTCTTCATCTCTTCGGCTTTCTGGGTTCTGTCATTCATCAGGATTACTTTATGGTGCGGTAGTGTCTCCCTTATTTTTCAGGGATTCCCCAACCTTTTTTGGAACAACTTCCTCATTTCTCAGAGGTCCTTGAGTTCCTGATGGACTAGGGAACTTTTCAGCCTGTCCCTCCTTCCCAAGTAGAAAAGGGATTTTACTCCAGGATTTCCTGGTTCCTCAAAAGTAGAGCACTTTGGAGACCTATTCTGGATCTTCTGTTGCTCAGCAGATTTCTTAAGGTTCCTTTTTTGTGGATGCTTATCTTCAAACTCTGTTTCCTCTTTTAATATACCTCAAGTTTTTCTAGTGTTCTTGGATCTGAAGGATGCTTAACTTCATATTTCTATTCACCCTCTTTTCAGGAAGTTTTTATATTTCTCTGTTTCTCCCTCTCATTTTCAGTTCTATGCTTTGTCGTTTGGCCTCTGTAATGCTCCAAGGATATTCACAAAATGCCTATCTCCTGTTATTGCCTTTTGTTAGCTCCAAGGCATTCAGATTTTTCCTTATCTAGATGACCTGTTGCTTCAGGCACCTTTTATTAGTTGCCAGTTATAGGACCTGGAGTTCACCATATTTCTCCTTCATTGCCTGGAGTTCAGTATCAATTTCCAAAAGTCTGTCCTGACTCCTTCTCAAGATCGTGTGCATCTGGGATGCAGGATTCAGACAGTGCCATTGTTGGTCTCTCTTCACCTCCAAAGGTTCTGTTCTTGACAGCTTTCTTTCAGTCTCTTCTTCCACTGCCACCTATTCCAGTCAGGGTTTCTTCAATCTCTGGGATTCATGGCCTCTTTTCTTCCAGTGTTCCCTTATGCCAGACTGCACATGCAGAAGCTTTATTGATACCCCAGGTCAGTTTGGCTTTAGTTTTGCCACACACTGGATTTCAGAGTGCATTTTCTTCCTTGTCTGAAGCAGGAATTCTAGTGGTGGAGTCGGCATCTTACCATCAAACCAAGCCTGCTGTTTTAGCCTCTAGTTCCTTCTCAAAAACTGTTCACTCACACTTCAGACATGGCATGGAGGGCTTCCTGGATCACCTTTCATTCAAGGTCTTTGCACCCTACTTCAGAAGTTAGACCATATCAGCATCAAAGATTTGAGAACCCTGATTCTGTCCCTTTGGGCTTTTCACACCATAGTCTCTCCAGACCCTCTGAAGGTTTACACAGGCATCATTATAATGATTGCTGTAGTATGTCAAGAAGCAGGAGGGCACACTGTCTTGCTTTCTGTGCAGGCTGGCTTTCAGTTGCCAGTTAACTCTTCAGGCAGTGTATATTCCTTCAGAGTACAATCTAGTGGCAAACCTTTTGAGTAGGTCCATAACACAGGCCCATGAATGAATGCTTCACAGAGACATATTTCTGGAGATCAAAACAGGCCAACTAATAAAATAAATAAATCCACGATGCTGTCAAGGAACACACCAGCCGTTTATTAGACTTTCACCCATCATTCTGTTGGGCTTCATCAGAGTAAAGTGCATCAGACAAAGGTGCCCTTAAAAAGTCAGCAAATAATCAATTAAAATGTCATACGACTAAGTTATTAAACTATTAATCAGTATAACCATAGTAGACTTTATATGTAAAAACATCATTTAATTTAAACACATACCTAAAGTTAAAAACTGATTTAAAAACCATGCTTACTAATAATTCTAACAACCTAATGCAATGTTATAAATATGTAAAAAATAAATACTGTTTAAACCTGTTTTAAAATGTTAAAAAGTGTCTAAAAATATGAAATATGAAAAAAATTGTACATCAACAGAGGCTCACTGCTGATCAAATAACCCACAATAAAACACTGGAAAAGTTGCTTAACATATCATATCAAATATGATTTTTATTTTAAGATACTAGAAATCGAAATACAATTATTAATGTCTGGTGGTTTGGTTGCTTGTAATTGAAGTTGCCATAAACATTCTCTCATTTTTAACATGGTATTAAAATCACTACCTGCCTCAGTCTTAGGTACCCTGTCAATCACAAAAAAATAAAAACCTTTTAAAATTTGCACACACCACACTGTGAGTAAACAGGGCAGTAGCTCTTTTCTTATTTCTAATGTCCCTATTGTGTTCTAGAATGTTTCCTGAGGTTACGTATAGTTTTGCCCCCATAAAATGCAGGACAGCTGAGGCAGGTGGCCAGATAAGCAACCATATCTGTATTACAGCTACAGTGCCCTGGACATCTAAGTGATCTGTTATAATTATTAATATTCACATATGGGCCATCATTAATGAACTTGTACATACTACACATACCACATTTACCCAAATGTGGTATGTGTAGTACGTGCAAGTTCATTAATTATAATTACTTGTTAATTAATTGTAACCTGCATGTTGCATTGTGAAGATGGTCTTATTTCATCCTCACAAGTTTTTAGAAAAGTATGAAATGTGGGGTGCATAACTGGTACAAAAGTACTCTGATGTTTCATAATATTAGTGGCTCTTTCCCCTAAACATGTTATCTAAAATATCCTTCGAGTGATTGTCACTTCTTAGTATCTTCCAGTTTTGCTTAATAATATCACATATCCCATACACATTGTTACTATAACGTAGCATTATCTTGGGTTTTTTGTCATACTTATTAGATGGCTTCAACTTGTCTCATTATCAGATTATGTTCTTTGTTATCAGAAAACCATGGTCTAGCCCTGGCTTCCCTGTTGGATATTATACTGTTCTTAGTTTTTTTTAAATTTTCTTTTGAATACCCCTTTTCCTTGAGATGTTCATTTAACACATCAATTTCTTTGTAAAACTCATTATTGTCTGTGCACCGCCGAGAAACTCTGTATCCTTGCCCTTGCATAATGTTATGAAAAGTATGCGTAGGATGCATACTATGTGCATTCAAATAATGATTTCTCCAGCATTATTTCTTATGCAAGGTGGTGTTTATCTTACCAGTTACATTTTTGTTTAATGTTGTTGTTGTTGTTGTGTCTTTTGGCTTTTCCCGGTTAGGGGTCACCACAGCGGAACTCTGGTCAGCTAATGATTGGTAGTTGATTTTTACGTGCCGAGTTACTAGCCCTGACGCACAACCTTCAATGAAGGTACGCCCATTCATGCATGTCTCCACGCAGACGACGCTCTAGCTGAGAATCAAACCGCAAGGTGACAACGCTACTGTGACATCTAAAAAGGCAATGGTCTCAATGCTGTGCTGTACTGAAAACCTAAGAAATCTGTAGTTTTCTTCAGGTAATCAACAAAGTTTAATAGTTTATCACTGCCCTGTGCCCACAACAAAAAAATGTCATCAACAAATCTGGCATAAAAAATTGTTGGTCTTCCATATATGTTCACATATAAAAATATTTTTATCTTCCCAGGAGGCTAACACTAAATTAGCATATGAGTTGGCACAGGGTGTGCTCATGACAACACCCTGTACCTGCCTATAATGTGTTCCATTACAAAGAAAGATGTTATTTTCTAACACTGATGCTAGTGTTTCCAAGATTAAAGTGTTGGTATTCTCATCATATATATTTAACTGTATGCAGTACCTCTTTCACTGTCTTTAACCCAAATTCATTTGTGATGACCGTGAATAGACTGCTGACATCCATGGTTACCATCAACACATTCTTCAAATGTAAAGTTTGACAAGCATCATACAATTTTGATAAGACTTGTTCATTTTTCTTTCCTGAACCTAAAAATGAGTAAGAGAGGCTACTCCATACCTTTGATGTCCTCCGATATCTTGGAAACATTCTTGATAGAGCTAAATCTTTCAGATCTTCCCATCAATTATTTGTTTCTTGTGAAGCTAAGAAGGGACAACCTGCGCCTAAGCATGCTATTTCCAAGTGGTTGTCTAAGGCTATTCCATGTTGTTATACTCACCACAAAAAAACTATTCCAGACAGGGTCAAGGCCCACTCTACCAGAGCCTTGGCTTCATTTATGGCTTTTTGGAAAGGGTTGGATTGTAGAAGCAGCAACTTGGTCCAATGTACATACTTTTTACAAAGCACTATAAGCGTGATTCCTTCCCTAGGTCTAGATCAGACTTTGCTATGGCCATTCCCTAAGCCGGGTTGCAATCATCTCTTTCCACCTCCCAAAATTTGTAATTTGTGGTAATCTACCCATGTAGCTTAGGCTACTGCAGCAGTGATCAGTATGAAGAACACAGAGTACAGTTGCGTAAGTAAATGTACCATAACAGTAGATGTTCGAATGATCACTACACTACTGCAGGAGCTGCTCCTTCCTTCCACCTGTCTTGTTTCTTGGTGTGTTGTTCATACCAGGGTGTGGACTTAATTTTTTGTTGCTCCAAGCATTATCCTTTCAGCCATTAAATAGTACATAAAACTATTTCTTTGGTAGTTTGATAATTAATTAATTAATTCATTAATTAAGAACTGTAGTATTCTTTAAAGGGCCAGAGAAAAAAACGCACAATAATGATCACTTGCTTGACCAGCAGGGCGATCGCAGGGGTGAGGAAATGTATCCTTTTCCCCACTGTAGTGCGGTCTCGGAGTTGGTACATTTAAGTAGGGGTGTGGGGGGGGGGCTTGCCCCCCTGCAAAAGTGTGTTAATTTTAATTTTATGTAGTTTGAGCTTACCTGCGTGACACTGTTGGTTGACAAAATACGTTCGGTGTTTTCATTTTTGCTGATTACATATTTTGCTGTTTATGTACATCTACCTTTATGTATTTGTACATGTATTCGCTGTTTACAGCTTTCGTGTTTATAATATAAATCCCATATCTTCTGTCTGGAACTATTGGTTTCTTGATAGCAGTAACCACAATCTCTTCCTTATCTTCAACAATCCACTCTCTTATCTCCATGCCTGTTACTTAGCCCATTGTTTTTTTATGGCCTACTACTTCCTTCTGCCACTGGGGAGGGGGCACCACTTTGCAGTAAGAAATGCTCTGTTAGGCCAATACAATTTTTTTATTGTATTCCTACTACAGATAGTTGTAGTCTTCTATCACAATATCTGAGAAATGGCACATGCTCATAGCTGCCCTTAGGTGCTCTGTTTTTTTTATTTCTCTTTTGAAAGATGATACCTACTTGGAGTCTCTTGACACACTTGATAATTTTAAAGCTTCTGTTTGGCTTCCCTACTAGACTGTACATAATAACATTTTCTGATAACTGTAAACATTTATGTGGCTTCTCTTGAAGAGTGTATACCATTTTTGTCAGTCTCTGGAGTGCTGCTATTCTTTGACTAATGAGGCCTCTAGGGGTGGGGTCTTGACTGTTTATAAATAATGATGGCTAATAATTCCATATTTGGTACTAGTGATCCATTTCTAGTACATGCAGTGGCATAGTTCTTCCTTAGGTTTCTGTGTTTCTTTTGATTTTGTGACATTTAATTTAAGCTGTCATCTCTGACCCCTTCTCCATTATTTTCCCTTTTTTGTTTCATTCTTTCTACATCATCATGTGCATCAGCCCTGTTGAATAATTGTCCTCATCTGAAAGGTATACTGTTTTTGTCTTCAGTTTTTGCAGTGTCATTTCTGAAGCCATTTGTTTCCATCTTCCCATCTCAGCAGGCTTCTTTTGCTTATATACTGCCTGCCTTGTTTAGTCAGTTTTGTATGCATGCTGCCTACCACTCTAGAACCTGCTGCTGGTTCCCTAATTTGTTTCCTAACGTTATGTGGCACTGCCTTGGATGTTGTGCTAGTTTAAGTAGGCTACGTCCTCCCCCCATTCCTTCCACTCCTTTTTGATTGATTGGAGGTTACAGGGTTAAAACTCTTGGATTTGTCTTGAGCTTTCTGTTATGAATCTGCCCATGTCGGCTAGGGTTCTGTGCCCCACTGATTTCTAGGTATTTCTTTGGCAGTATTTCCATCATTTTAATTAAAGCTAAGGTCCTGCTGACAGATTGACAGGTTTATATCATTAGCATTATTTTGGCTGTTATGAGTGGGAAACTTATTCCATATTCTCTTTCTTTTTTCAGTGGGCTACCCTTTTCTGTGATTTGTTGAAAAGGTTAGTAGTAGCATCAATTTTTTAATCAGTTTTTTAAAAATTGTAGTGTAAATCCTTTGAGGATTTTTAGACCTATTAAAGATGTCAATCTGCTGCAATCTGGGTAAAACTTCCCATGGCTAACTTATCCTTCTGTCTCACATTATACCATTCTCGCAAGCCCCCTCACCAGTCCTTTCCTGTTAAAAGCTCAGTAGCAGGGGAATGGCCACAGGCTGCTTTTTCTAGTTTAGTGGGTTTTTTTTTCCCGGGAATCTGGAGTGGTTTCTGACTTGTACTAAGTATTACTTTATTGTCACCTATGTCTTAAGCTACTTTTGGAGGTGTTTTTCTTTAAGTCTTAATATTTTTTCCTTCCTGTCTGTGTTGGGCCAGTGCTGTTTCCTCTCTCAGCAAGAATTTTGTTAGAAAAAAAATGTGCCTGTAGTAGATAGATTCCTTTTGCCAGAACCTAATACTTACAAATAGTCATATTTACTTAAGGTTTAATGGCATGACTAAACATCAGCAAAGAAAGTATTTGGAGCCTAATTTTTGCGGGTTCCTATTACGTTGTAGAATGACAACAATGTTGAATGCTCAGAAGAGTGAAACCGCCGCATCTTGAAGTTCGGATTGCGGGATCGCAGTGCAGTGAAGATTGGAATATTTGTCCTTTCCTCACTGTAGTGAGATCTCGGAGTTGGTATATGTATGTAGTGGCGCAGCCCCCCCCCCCCCACAATAAAAGTTTTGATATTTGGCAGTTTCGCTCTTCTGAGCGGTCGAAATTGTTGTCATTCAGCAATGTAATATGAACCCATTTTTGCTTGGAACTTTTCTAGACATTTAAAACATGTTTTTTTTGCCTGATTTTTATGATACTTTCAGCAAAGCCAAAGTCATATTCCGAGAAGACAGTTATTGATTCTCTCCATTATTATTCCTGAATAAGTACGAAGAAGCTCCCAGAATAAAGTAGGGGAGCAAAAATGTTACTACCGATGGAAGAATCTACAACAGTAAAGCTCTTAACTCACTTCCCTCATCACCCCACCTGTTTGCAAATCTCCTTTACTACAACATACAAAATCAGATAGCTGCAACAGTTAAGAGACAGGAAATATGGCTCCTCCTGGAGTTCTTACCATTTCCCCTCTAGTTTTGGGGCTCCAGAGATCTTTACTAGTGACCCTTCCTTTTGAAGCATCTATTTCTCCAGTAACCATCACCCTAATATGGATGTTTCTGATGATGTCCACCTATTCGTATGCTGAAGTGTTCATAACATGAGGGAGTCTGCCACTGGTTAATTCGTACGTCCGGCTGGTATAGATAAGTGTATAGCTACTGTAAGGTACGTGTGATGCTGCACATCAGCAAACATACGTTGGCTATAAAGAGACATCCGGTATAAAGTGGACATCAGCATGCCCCAACCTCAGAACTTTTCTGCAACCTGTCTGATCGCCTGCTCTGATCATTGCTCGTCAGACAAGTTGCTAGTCTTGGTTCTGATAAGTACCCCATTGGGTTTTTTCTTTGATATTTTGACTACTGTGTTTTGCTGTTATTACATGTCAGCTAGGAAGGGCAAGGGTCAGTGTAGAAGGTAGATTCCGCATAAGGACTCTCACCATGTTTACTTGCTTTGCCTAGGCCCAGACCACAACCCTACTGCCTGTGATATCTTTAAGGCCTTCGTACCCAAAACTCTTCATAGCCATTTAGCTTCCCTGAATTTTTCTAGAGAATCATCACCTTAAATATCTTGCACATGACATGGAGGCTGCGTAGGGCCCTTCAGATGAGACGCAATCTAAAAAGGCCAAGAAGACACAGCCTGATTTACCCACTGCTCCCTCTGAACCGGATGTCTCTCCCGAGGCTGATGAGGGCTCTGAGGCTGTCCCAGAGTAGACATTCATTTGACAGGTACCAGTGTGGAGTCGGTGAAAGACCCAACGAGCACGTCCTGGAAGGAATGTCAGGTGTCGACTCTGCTGTAGGCAGAGAACCACAGGTTGTTGTTACTGAAGGCCCGTGTGGAGTCATCCAAATCATTGTGTGAGAGGATGCTCCTCACACCATTGTGAAGTGCAGGCCAACGTTTGGCCCGTCCACCTTCCACCATATGGAGGTTCCACATAAAAAAAGAAAAAGCTCAGCACTAAACATGTTTCTCCTGCTCCCCAGGAACAGCCACCAGATTGGTAGGCCTTTTTCCAAGGCCTATTCAATGCCTTTATGGCCGTACGACAGACCTCAGCTCCCTCTCTCCCTTCTCCTTCATTTCCTGTCTCTACTTCTTTAAAGAGGACTGCTGAGGAGGTTTCCTCAGATGATGAGAATTCATCAGGAGATGAATCTTTGGCTTATTCAGCCCAAATTTATTCCCCTTTGGGTTATGCCTCACCAGAAGAGGAATCTAATGGCAATGATATCCCTGGGGAGGATATCTCCTTTGGGGGAAACTATCCTCAAAAAGAGAGAATTCTACAAGTGTGACTGCTGACAGGTATTTGACATCCAAAAAAGGTACTACAGCCTCCTACAGATGGATTCCCCTTCTCCATCTGCTATACCCTGTGTTCTGCCATCCTTCTTAGATGCCTTTGCAGCTGCTTCAAAATGCCCTGATTCCCAGCCTCCAGCCCCCAAGTGCCCAAATAAATTTTATAAGATACCTGAGGAATCCAAATTCCTATTCAAATGTCCCTCTGCAGATCCTGCTACCATTTCAGTCTGTGCAGGCGAGGCATCCAGAAAGCTGCCTTCTACCTTCTTGCTTCTGTCAGATAAGGAGAGCAAAGTCATGGAGAGATTAGGCAAAAAGGTCTATACCTCTGCTACTCTGGCCTTCAGGACAATTAATTATCAAACTCATATGGCCAAATATTCCTTAGCTCTTCTGTCAGATGAAGGAAAACTACTTTCTGAGCTCCCTGATTCTCCCACTAAGGCTAAGCTCTCCTCCATTCTTAATGCCTCGGCCCAGGTTACAAGACATTCCATTAAGTGCAGTTATGATTCTGTAGAGGCCTCAGCTTGAGCAGCTGCATCAGAGTCCATCCTGAAGAGGTATTCATGGCTGAGGCTCCAACCTTTGCCTGATGATATTAAAGCAAAGATCATGGATGCTCCACTGGACAACAAGGCTTTGTTTGGTACCTCGGCTGCAGAACTATTTAAATCTTTACAAGAGAAAGGGGAAAGAGTTGCAAGATCTAAAACACATCTTTGTTTCCCTTGTCCCCTAGGTTTCAGAGGAATTATCTTGCCAAAATCACCTTAGTCAGAAAGTTTCTTAGGAAACAATTTCCATCTGAATCTACCTCTTCTACTCCTACCCAGAAACAGCCTTTTCAGGCTAAGCCTGGTTCTCCAAGCCCATTAACTCCTCTGTCTCTCTCTCTGTCCTGTTTCTCCCCCTGCTTGGAATGAGATAGTTCAGGACTTTTGGGTCCTATCCATCATCTGACACGGATATTTTATGGTGTGGAACCCCTCCCCCCCCTTTCAGGGGTATTCCACAGCCTCCAAAAGAACAATTGGAATTTTTCCCCCAGGTCATATCCAGCTCTCTTTCTCAAGGTAGTATTTAAGAAGTGCCACCCTCCCAAGTTGGAAAAGGATTTTACTCCAGAATGTTCCTGGGTCCTAGGAAGGATACCCCCTGGAGGCCCATTCTAGACCTTTTCCATCTAAATACCTTTGTGAAAGTTCCCACCTTTCATATGCTAATTTGACCCACCCTTCTTCCTCTCATACTTCCCCAGGCCTTTATCGTGTCATTAGACATCAGACATGCCTACTTTCATATCCCCATTCATCGTCTGTTCAGGAAATTTCTTTGCTTTTCTATTGCTTCCTCACATTTCAGTTCTGTGCCTTGCCCTTTGGTCTGTCTATGGCACCGGGGATCTTCACGAAATGCCTAACTCCTGTCATAGCCTTCTGCAGACTACAGGGCATACAGATTTTTCCTTGCCTAGATGACCTTCTTCTCCAGGCCCGGTCTCCAGACATCCTTCAGGAGAACCTCTCCTTCATGGTGTCTCTCCTGGAGAGTCTAGGGTTCACGATCTACTATCAGAAATCTCCTCTGATCCCTTCCCATGAGCACATTTTTCGTGGCTGTAGGATTCAAATAGACTGGATGCTAGCCTCCTTTATCTCCAGAAAAGGTCCAGTCCCTAACTTCCTACTTCTGGGAACTCCTGCTTCAACAATCCATGACTGCCAGGGAGTGTCTACGGCTCTTGGAGTTCATGACCTCCATTATCCCCATGCTCCCTTTAGCCAAGTTATACATGAGAAAATTGAAATGGTTCTTGAGGACAATTTGTATGCAACACTGTCATCCTCTGGAGTTTATCCCACTCCTGCCTTGCTTGAAAAGGAAGCTGAACTGGTGGATACTTCAAGTTGGAAGGAACTCAGGTATACCCTTGCAACCACCCCTCCCCATTCAGGAGCTGTACACAGATGCTTCATACTTAGGAGAGCAGCACTGAAATTCTGGAAGGTCAGAGATGTCTGGTCTCCAGGCCAAACAGGGGAGCACATCCGTATAAAGGAGATGAGGGCCTTGTTTTTCGTCGCCCAAATCCTCAAGCCTATGCTTACTGCAGGGGTTCTAAGGTGGTTCACAGACAATACCACAGTCCTCTGGTATGTCAACAAACAGGGAGCGACAAAGTCTTACCTCCTGTGCAGAAGGCTTTACAGGCCTAGGAGTTGGCCTTGCAGAGTCAACTCTCCCTTCAGGCTGTCTACATTCCTCTACATTCCCTCAACTCAGAATGTTGTGGCAGACACACTCAACAAGTCCATGACTCAATCCCACGAATGGATGTTACACAAGTATGTGTTTCTGGACATGATTCATCGATGGAGTATACCTCAGGTAGATCTCTCTGCCTGCCCCATGAACAGGCAACTTCTCAAGTTTTGTGCATGGGTCCCAGATCCCTTGGCATGGAAGGTGGACATTCTATATTTCTCTTGAAATGGGATGTTTCTCTATGCATTCCCCCCTTCCCACTTCTTCAAAAGGTCCTGCTGAAAATCTAGCAGGAGCAACTAGAAATCATGCTGATAACCTCCTTTTGGCCAAGACAGCATTGATTCCCCCTTCTCCTGCATTTATCCAAGGGCAATCACCACAAGTTACCCCACGGAATAGACCTACTCTCACAGGACAAGGGAACTCTTAATACATCTACAGATGGCAACTCTAAATCTGACTCAGTGGGTCATAGGGTTTTGATTCCCTTAAGACACCTTTTTTCCTGAGGAAGTGCTCCAAGTTCTGCAGGAGGCCAGAAAACCCACAACTAGGAAATCCTATGTTTCCACATGGAAGAGGTTTTCCATCTGGTGTCTCAAAAAGGATTTACTACCACTGTTATTACAGGACCACTGGGAAATCCACTGTCTGTGTGAGTTGATGGAGTGGTCTGTCTAACTCCTCAGTTAAAGCTCATCTTTCTGCTGTCTCTGCACATCTGCCTATGTTTCCCCCTTTAGCTTCCAGGTTAGAAGTTAAATTCTTCTTAAAAGGCATCCTATTTCTGACCAGTTCCTCCTCCTTGGGATCTCAATTTTGTCTTGGAGAAACTTATCCTGGCCCCTTTTGAGCCAGCAAGTTCCTCTTATCTGCAACATTGCCCCTGAAAACTGTCCTCCTTGTGGCCATTACTTCTGCCAGAAGGGTATCTGAGTTAGAAGCTCTGATATCTTCCTCACCCTTCACAGTTTTCCATGGGGATAGGGTCTCCTTATGCACTAATCCCTCCTTAATGCCCAAGGCAGTTAATGAGTTATGTCTCAGTCTATCAACCTTACATCCTTTTTCCCTTCTTCTTTTCAGTCCACCATTGAGAGGATTCTGCACACTTTAGATGTGCATAGGCAACTCGGATAGTGTTTGGACAAAACCAAACCAACCTGCAAGTTGAACACCTGTTTGTTTCCTATCACCCAAGGGCCCTTGGCCAACCTGTTTCCAAGCAGACAATCTCCTCTTAGATTTCAAAAGTGATTTCTTTTTGTTATATAGCCAATGGAGAGAATTCCTCCTCCTGTTAGGGCAGTGTCTTCCTTTTGGAGCTTTCTTTAACGGGTTGGACACTTGCTCTATCCTGGAGGCAGCTACCTGGTGGTCTGTTCTTTCTTTCACTAAACACTATAAATTAGATGCCATTTCTAGGTCCAGGGCTGGTTTTGTCAGAGCTCTTCTGCATGGGTTTGTGGAGAATGTTTCTGCTCCTCCACCCAATTCTTCCTCTGCATGAGCTTTGGTACTCTCCCTTTATGTTATGAATACTGCAGGATATGAATAGAAGGACATAAAATAGTTGTCAAATCTTAAGATAACCATAGATGTCCTTCTCCCTGTATATGCTGCAGTATTACTGCCCCCCTGCCTTCTCCCTGATGCTTCCCTGGCTTCTGGTATCATGTTTTACTCACCTAAGATCAGGCTGGTGCATTTTGCAGTATTCAGTTCTGAGGTTGGTGCATGCTGATGTCTCTCTATGGTCGACGTATGCTTGCTGATGTGTGGTGTTGCACGTACCTCACAGTAACTATAGACTTTTGTATACTGGCCGGACTTATGAGTCATCCGGTGGCAGACTCCCGCATGTTATGAATACTGCAGCATTTAGAAAAGGACATCTGTGGTTATGGTAAGATTTTACACAACTGTTCTTTTTTCTTGATATGCCATATAGACATCGGATTGTATAGATTATATTCTACCTTTGTGTACCCAGCATTGGTCTTGTGTATATCTGTGGAGTCTATATCAATTTATTGAAGGTTCATTCCCGAGAACCTTGTTTCATTTAACTATATACAGCAAGCATTCACTTCTCCGAAAGTTCAGTTCAACAAATTACTTTCCCATGGAAAGTAAGGAGTTGCCCAGCATCCGGGCTGTCACACAAAGCACAGTATTTCGAACCCACCCAGGTGGGGGGCTGTGCCCTCCATACCCCCCCAAACTATATATACCAATTCTGAGATCACACTACAGTGGGGAAAAAGGCAAAATTCTGATGCTGGGCAACTCTCTACTTTCCCTGGGAAAGTCATTAGTTGAAATGAGCGTTCACTGTATATGGTTTGATGAATGAAGGTTCACGGAAATGAACCTTCAATAAAGTAATGTAGACCCTATCTGTGTACCTGGAATCAGTCTTGCCGATATCCTTATAGACTGTCATCAGTGTACGAGTACTAGTGTTGGTTGTATCACCATCATTGTAAACATTGTTGATCTCATTGATGTTGGTATATCTGCCGTCAGTCCCACTGATATTGATGTGCCAGGTATCTCTTCCTTCAACATCCATGTACCCAGCATCAGTGTTGTTGTACTCGTTGTCGATCCCACCAGCATTGGTCCCATTGATATCAGGTTTTCCCAGTTATTTGAATCCAGAATCAGTATAGACAGAGTCTCTGTGTACCAGGTATTGGCATCATTGTTGCTAATGTTGCTATCTTAGCCTCCTCCTAGGTCTCCTTTTCCATTGCTGTGGGTCCGGTGATTCAAAAGCCGATTACACTGTAAAATATCATACTTCCTCTTCCTCTTGTACAAATGTTCACTTTTTTGTAGGAGGCAACTGCAGATGCACCCAGGAGGCGTCACTTGGATGTAATGTGTTAAATTTTCACCCTCATGCTTGTATATCCATTTTGACATGTCAGATGAACTACACAGTGTGATCACTGAATTTCCTGATGGTTCCTTAAATCATTCACTCCACTGGAGCTCAGGAAGTTTGTACTGTGACTTCCAATGGGCAGAGCCTAAGCCTTTTGACAGAATCAAATTATGTCCTCACAAGTCAAACAAATGTTCTTATCTTTGGAACAATAGGGATTACGAAAGAAGTATAAAGGATAAACTCTTCAGCTTAAACTATTTTTATAGTGGTGCTATTCTTTACGGTCTAGGCCTTAAACCAAATTTTATAAGTCACAGTAACCATAGTAGCTATTACATTTGCAATAGTTTGTAAACAACTTATAGTATCTCAGCAACCGCTCAAGTTACACACGCGCAGTCAAGCCACATTGTATTCATCTAGCTGAGAGCTTTCATATGAGGCTAAATACTTCTGTGTTGTATGGTTGTTGAAATATTATGAAAAGTGTGTGTGTGTGTGTGTGTGTGTGTGTATCTATGTATATGTGTGTGTGTATATATATATATATATCTACACACACACACACATGTCATAAAAACGTCTATTTACCTGCGCTAGACAGAGGTCAAATATTAATGCAGTTAAGTTTGTCATTGTGTAAGCTTTAAGATGAAATCTTTTAAAATCCTGTACATAGCAATTATTGATGCAAATAAGAAAAGCAATATTTGACACCTAGAGGCGTCAGTAGGAGTTTACTGCAAATGCTCCTGGAGGCGTTACTCGGATGTAATGAGAGTAGGCTAAGGCTCAGGCAATGATATCCATGATTTTGTCCATTTTTCTGGAGTGCATGACCTGCAGTGTTGTGGAAAAGGCTGAGCATGCAGATAGTCTGGTGTTGACACTGACTTTTATTTTTCTTTCACCCAGGACACTTAAGCGACCTTCGTTGATGCTTTTCTGTTGTTTGAACCAAAGACTGAGGAATATTTGAAGAGTGCAAACCCTTACAACTTTGGTGGGGTAGGGTGAGTTTCATTCCCAATAGTATTTCTCATCATGGATGCTGAGGAGTTTGCATCAGCTATGGGTTAAGTGCAGATCGCCCTACCCCAACCACAACAGTATGAGAAAGTTAGAAGTGAGGTTTCAATTCCCATGACTCAACAGCAAGGTCAGTATCCCAGAGGCCCATGTTGTCTACTAATTCTGTAGAAACCATGGCCATCTTCATTATAGTTCAGGGAACTCCTTACTCCTTAGGTGGCTGCCCCTTTTTAGAGGGTATTCAGGGGAAAGCTTTACCTCCTTATGTCAACTTGACTGTCACTATAACACAACACTTGATAAGGGAAAATATTCTGGGGATTTGTCATCCCATTTATTTCCCATCCTACTTCTGCTGACAGTTCTTCCTACCATGTAAGAAACTGCAAGCAAAGAAAGTGGTACAAAAGTTCTAAGAGCCATCCAAGAGATCTCCTCAGACAAGCAAGGACTCCAATACTATTATAGTCTTTCTGTTGGCAAAGAAAATGAATGACCTGAGGCCCAGCTTAGATGTAAACTATCTGAATATTTCTATTCCTGTGGAGCCTTTCACAATCACCCTTCAGATAGTCCTCCTGTGCTTGTCAAAAGAAAGTTGTGTTTAGATCTTAAGAATGTCTATTTCCATTTCAAAATAAGTATGAAGATACCTGTGTGCATTTATATTACGGACAGTTTTCAGCTGTTGCACAGTCCCCAAGGGTGTTTACAAAGTGTAAATCTATGGACAGAGCTCTCTGAATGCAGGGGACTGAAGTCTTCCCATTCATAGATGACTGGTTCCTGGCTACTCACTGCAGTGACACTGTAGTTCAATAAAGGGGATGGATGCTCAGGTTGTTTCATTTATTGGTAGCTATTGTGAACCAGGGAGAGTTGTAGCTTATCTTCTCACCAGTGTTGAGTTTATACGTCACTTTTTAGGTATGATAACATGTTGTGTGTTCCATTCTATTGACTGGATTTATGCCATCTTTCACTCTGTACATGATCTTTCTGTTCAGTTTTCCACAGTAGTCCTTGGCCTGCAGATCTTGGATCCAAAGGTGACATACATTTACATGTTTCCACATGTCTTTTTTCACATATAGAATCTGCAGTGGACACTCTGGTATAGTGGTCTCAGCTCACAGATCCAATAGATGCTTATATCACACTTTCTGGGGTGTACAGTTCAAACATACTGTAAGTGACCCTTCCAAAAAGCCATCTGACCAGTTGCCTCTTCACTCTTGATTTGACTTTGCCAATTCTCATTAAGGATGTGTCTGCCTTTTGGTGGGACGTGGAGGTAGGCAGTACAAAAACTGAATCTCACTTGCGTAAGAGTATTGTTCAGTCAGAGCTGTCTTGCTCTCCCATCAGGCATGGTTTCTAGTCAGATAGACTAAATGACTATTGACTTTCTCTGTGCTTGATATTGTACAGCATATTTCTACCTTTTCACAAAAATCTTATGCCAGTGGACATTTAGTTCCCATTAGTTTTTGGTACTGACTTACATTCCTGGAAAGTTAAACGCTTTGGCAAACAGACTGATTCTTCCTGTGCCCCTCGAGTTCCCTGAGTCCAGCAGTGTTCAGACTATGCCATTAAAAGTGGGGCACACCATTTTTTAAACAACTTTATTAAATTATCCCTTTTAATCATATGTTTATATAAATGAAAACAAACAATATTGTCATATTTTTAGTTGCAAACATTATACATCACTTATAATCTATCCAGTTATTGTCAGTCAAACATTGCATAGCTCATTCACATTCTGCCTTCTTTTAAACATCATTCCTCTTCCTAAACATTATTCCACATATATTGTTTCCATAATTCACATTTTTTCTATGTCATTTGCTCCACTCATTTTCTAAAGATCCAATTTCTAGTTGTTATATCTCTGATATTATATTAACTACTTGTAGTACAGTTGGTTTAAAGTTTTATTTCCATTTTCTAGTAATTGCTTTTATGGCAGCCGCCATAATTACTCAGCAAAGCCTTACTATATCTAGGCAATTTGACTCTGTGTCATAGTTCAAAAAAATCATTTCCTTAATTATACTGATTTGCTTACCCAGTATTTCTGCTAGAGTAGTCTGCAGTGAATTTTTAAAATCTGCCAACTGCATTACTCTCCCAAAAAATATTTTTCCAATTACCTCTGTCTTCCCCATCACACCTCCAACATTTGCCATCTACTTGAGGATAAATTCTTTGGAATCTGCTTGGGGTATAAAAATACTTATGTAAACATTTCCAAGCAAAGATCCTAAATATGCTAGACTTTGTTACATAGTTGGGAGTCATACATATATTCCCCCATTTGTTTCTTTGTGAATTGCTCATCCAGTCTCTCTTCCCAATCCTTTCTAACCTCCTTTGATTCTTGTAATACAGTATTTTATATGTTCTATTAATTTATCCCTTTTTTAACAACAGCTTCTGTTCTAGATTCCTGTTCTTTTACCTTTCCTTCTCTAATTATTTGCTCCCAATACCTTGGTTTCTTTGCCATTTTTCTCCAGTAAATCCCAGTATTCTCTTGCTATTGTCTGTATCCCCAAATGCTTTCATCCCTATTGTCAAAATCGCCTTCCTCCATTCCCATATTGGCTTAGTTCTTAGAATATTTTCTGCTACTTTATGAATATAATATTCTGTGTGATCATTGTTATTTTCCTTAAGGGTATGCATTCAAAATCCCTGTCTCTCCTTGTTTCTTGAGCTCCACCCCCCCCCCCAATTGCATCATCATTCCTTTTGACTTTGAATTGTAGCTTTCTGCTTGTGCTATGTATAGGAGCCTTAACTGTGTAGCTCTGAAATACCCCTTAAAATCAGGTAATGGCAAATCACCTTGTTCTATTGGAAGGATCAGCTTATCCCAATTGAATGTTACTGTCTACCCCTCCCAGATGAAATCCTTCAACTTTTTATTAATTGCTATTCATAAGATCTCTTTTGGTTGATAAAAATATGCTTAGCCTGTATATAAAACTAAAGGGACTAAAAACATTTTGACTGCTTGTATCTTGCTATCCATAAAACAGAGCTTCCAGTTTCTCAGGTTTTTGTATTACTCTTTCATTTAGTCTCTTCCCACATATCCTTAGCTGCCATAACAGAATCATTTGTAATCCATACTCTTAAGTACTTCATTTTATCGTGTCCCCGTGGGTGTTACTGAACCAGTTTGTGTGGAAGTACATAGTTTACAGCTGTTGCCTTCATTTTATCTTCATTAATTTTGTATCCCAAAAAGACCTGAACATTTCTCAAAATGTTCCACAGCACTGAAATGTCCTTTTCTGGTTTTATCAGGTATAAATAATATCTGCAAATAAAGCCAGCTTTTCTTGACTGACATACAAATTATATCTTTGAATGTACAAGTCACTTATTTACTTTGCCAGTGGTTCTAAATATGGCACAAATAAAGGGGAAAAGAGGACACCCTACCTGGTTCCTCTGCTCAAACAGAAATTATCAAAGAGGAACCCACCCCCTTTAATTTTTGCCTCCATTCCCTCATATATCATCCTAATTAACCATATAATTTTATCAGGGAATGCAAATGCTTCCATTGCCCTCCTCATAAAGTCTCAACATTCTGTGCATAAAGACCCACCGACAACAGTGATATTTTCTTACATTCTGCTTCCCTCTGGATCATAGTTATTCTATTAATGTTGTCAAATGTTTGCCTGCCCTCCACAAAACCACATTGCTAATTTTGGCATCAACTTTGCCATTATTTTAGCCATTATAGACATAAGCACTTTACAGTCATGGTTTATAATTTAAATGGGATGATATGAAACTGGATCTGATGGGTCTTTACCATCTTTGGGTATTACACCCATTGCCACTTTCTTCCTAGATGGTGGTGCTTCTCCTTTTAAAATATTGTTAAACAAAACCTTCCAGATGTTTATCAGATTCTTCCCTCCTTGCATCCTAACCTCTACAGGAATACCATCAATTCCTGGGGATTTTCCTGTAGATTGGTTATGCATCACAATTTTTGTCATCTTCCCCTATCTTAACTGTTAGTAATTGAGCCTCATCTGCCTCCAACAACTTTGGCAAGTTTAATTCTTCTATAAACATTTTCATTTTTACCTTTTCTTGATTTCCATATTTCTCTTCCTTATACAGATGTTCATAAAATTTCCAAGGCATTTCCAATATATCTACAGGATCTCTGATTATCTTCCTTGTTATAGGCTCCAACTCTGGCAACAACTCTTTCTGCTGCCTAAGTCATTGTGCTAAAAGTTTTTGTGCTCTGGAGTTATCAAAAAACAGTTGCTTAACAGCAGCTTTCTAAACTTGTGCATATTACTTGAGGTAATCCCTTATTTTCTGTTTAGCATTCTGCAATTGCTCTTCATGTTTTGTGAGATCCCCCCCGTATTCTGCAGTGCTTTAACATTTAAATAATTCTTGTTACTTCTTAACCATAAATCTTTTTCTTTTATATTTCTACCCTATTTTTAAACTTCACTTTAATTGTATCCCACTCTCTCTAAATTTCTCTCTTTCAGATGGGTAGGAAAGCGCCAGTGTCTCATTTTTATTTCATTACCCTGCATTTAAGTTATTACTGTGATCTGAAATACTTACAGGATGTGTATCAAAACTTTCAATTAAATGCCCAAGTTCCTGTGAAATTTAATTTCTGTCTAGCCTAGCCCAGTTTTATACCTTGGGTAATAATGTGTAAATCTACTCCAAACTCCTGCTACTGAATTCACATCTTCCATGCTAAGTATTTTTATAAGTGCCCTCTCTTGTTATATTTTCCGTTCTGGACCCCCACAATGCATCCTCACTGCTGCAAATCAAATTTCATTCCCCACCTATAAGTAATATTCCCTGCTGAAAGTTAAATATTTCTCCTAGAATTTTCTTAAGCTCCATTATAGCAGTTTTAGGTGGAATATAAATACATGCCATCGTAATCTTCCTTCCTTGCCAGTAGTTCCTTAGCACTGCAAATCTACCATTATTATCTTCTAGTTTTCATCTTCTGTCAGTGTTGGAGCTCCTCTTGCAATTATTGTAAGTACTCGTCTTTTCCTTTGTCCCAGATATTCCGCTGAATAAGCATCCTATAATCCTTTCTTTATCAAATTCACATGCTGAGTTCTTTCCAAATGCATCTCCTGTAGTATAGCTATTTGCAGTCTGCATTTTTTATTGTAGCTGACTACTCTTTCTTTTTGTGTACATCTGAGACCAGTCACATTTAAAGATAATATAGAAAGTGTTAAACAGTACTAAGCACTGAAAATGGAAGAGCCACAACTCCTTTAAGGCAATTTAAAAAAACAGTCCTGTAATAGTTCCACGGTACACAATGAAAGCACACAGTTAAAATTAAACGCTTTAATGAATAACCGCATTTTTCGTCCCAGTGTAGACGTCATCAGATGCTGTTTTTTGGAATTTAGAAAGTGTTGTCATTATGTTAAGAAAGTATTATTCCCATCTGTTATGTGTAACAGCTTTTTTTTTTAAGTTTAGTTTCTGCTTTTGTGTTATATGTATATACTAATGTTTGGCAGGTTGATGTTTTATACAGTTGTTGTACTCCTTCATTGCTTCATTTATTTTAATTGGCTCTGAGCACATTTAAATTATCTTTCCTCTAGATTACTGGAAGCCATGTCTTGCACTGTTTTTTGCTGAACAGCTGCAGACTTTTTCCCAGTCAGTGTTTTCTCTTCACTTTTTGTCATTGATTTTCTTTCAGATTCTCTGTATTTCTTTTTTGATGGCATCCAGACAATGCACTTATTAGCCATTTACTGAAATTTACCCAAAAAGAAAAGTTCACTGGCTTTATTATCTGAGTTTCTATTTTCAAACCGTGAGAGCTGAAATTAGGCCGTTAATCAGTGTGCAGACATCTTGGAAGTTTAGAGCACACCGGTTTTATTATATGTTTGCCTCACCAAACTGATGCAAAGTTTTTTCCTTTTGTCACACAGTGGACATAATGGATGCCCTGGTACAGCCAGGTCCTAGCGGTCTCCTCTGCCTCCCTTTGCAGTTTTCTTTGAAAATGATGCAGACTGGGGAAAACGATTCTAATTGCAGCATTTGAGTCACTGTGAGTTGCACTTGGAAAGAATCTGCTCATACAACCTTCTAGGAAAATTTTGCTTAGACATCCATGTCCTACGTATGACAGCTTGGCTGCTCCTCTTCTGCTGACAGGTCTTGGCTAAGAATTTCCTAAAAAAATTTAACCTTTCCTATTCTCAGAAGACTTGCAGAGAAGTGGTTATCCACCTGGGCTTTACAGTGCCAGCAGAATCTTTATTCAGTGTCAGTATTACAGGTCATCTAAGTGCTTATGACAGTAGTCATTGATTTTTATTTTGTCCAAAATTCTATGGTTTATAAGGCATTCCTTAGTTTTTTTTTTCTCACTTTGCCATCCTCTAAGAGATGCAGAGTTTCCTTGGGACATTTGACCTGTACTTAATCATAGAGAATGTGATACAGCCACCATCTGAGCCAGCCTGAAACTTCTCTCCTGAAAGCCATTTTTTTGGTGGCTATTACCTCTGTGAGAAAGATATCAAACTTTCTCTCTCACTCTCCCTCTCTCAGGTTTCTTGCCCTTTAATGAGTTTAGGATTTCCGTTCAGGTTAATAATTTTTTTCATGCTGAAAGTGGCTACAGAATCAAATCTGACTGACCATTCACTTACCTGTTTAATATTTCATCCACTCAAATCAGGGCAAGTTTATTTCTCCAGTGTATGGGCTTGGACATACTGTTTTAAAAAATATGGGCATGTAATGCAGCCACATGAAGCGGTGATGTAGTGGTTTTTCCTTTGCCTGCTGAGTAATAGAGGAGAAGTAACTAAGCATTGTTCTAGTTTTCTAACTGCATGTATTAATTGTGGTACAGCCCTTGACTTGCAGTTACTGGATTTGTCAAAAGCAAATTCCACTAGCACTTATATCCACATCTACAGCATTTTCTGTAATGCTGTGATTATGTATTTACTGCGGCAGCCTGGTCAGTGTTGAATACCTTTACAAGATACTAAAAGCTGAACATCATTTGGCCTTCGTCTGCTTTTGAGGTCACTGTTGTCAGAGAAATGTTCCCTTGATGTTATCTCCCTCTAGTTTACACGATTGTAAGCTTAGAGTAGATGGTCCTTTCATTGTAAGATATGTAAGCTTTATGTACTTGCCTTAACACTTCGTTTGTTAGAAGTGGCCTGTCTTCCATAATCAGCTCTGTCTCCTAACTCCTTCCTTTGCTGTGAGGCTCCTTTGAGCTATAAATAAAGGGATTCATTGCTTGCTTTGGAGCTTTTGTTGGGTCCAAAACTGAAGAGGAGCAATGGGGGATGTTTTATGGAATAAAGATAGTTGCTTTTAGCCTGTGAAGTTTTACCTTCCACGCATAGTGATGCTAGACATATTAGTCCAAACAGTTTATGGCAGATAGGCCTATGTACAATGGTAAGTGCTTATAATTTCCCTTTTCTGGATTTCTTTTGGGTGCCTTTCTTATGAGAAATAGCTGGGATCCAACCTCCTTATCCTGGATTTGTTTTCTGACAAGGTTTTGCAAATGTGTCTTTTTAGGTGTTAAATAGAAGATATGATGTTGCCCTATCTTGCCTCCATTCTTACTAAGTTGGGTTTGGATCCGATCCTCGGATCCGACTCAACCTTTGTTTTGAAGCTTGAGGTCTCCTGCCAGCTCGTGGCTAAACCCCTATCCCAGCATGCACGAGAACCATCTCCAGATCTTGTTTACTGCTAAACAAGATTGGGTGTTCATCCGTTAGCTCTGACTAAGTAAATTTTTTTCATTATCTGTATTTTGCTATTATTCGCTATTTTTCCCTAACTTAAATAACTTCTTTGGCTTTTAGCTAAATTGTGTGTATAACTAGCTATCTGTTGTTGCTATTGTGTTGGTTTCTTGCTCTTGGCTGTCGTCTTTCGTTTGGCTTTATTATAGTAAAAAAAAAATTTCTGCCCTGTTGTATTTTTCCTTGCAAATGAATACCACTGAGTGATAAACACACACTATGTTTATTGTCTTGGGGCCGTCCATCTCCAGGAGTCATGCTCTATCTGTCATGCATTTAAGCATAGTGCCCCTCCAGGAGAGGAAAAACAAACTCATACTAAAAGGACTTTTAAAAAAAACCCTTCTCAGAGGCATTGGAAGAAGGTCCGGGGTTCAACCAAATCAGACCTGTCTCCCTCCTCTAAGTGTGACAAATTGGATAAATCTAGGAAGAGATCTTCCCCAACGTCTTTGTTGGAGCCTTCAATAAAGATACAGTAAGTTTCCTCCTCTGATCCAAAGCTTGTCGTATCTGACAAAGACTTCTGCTCAGACACCTTCTCTCTCGGTGCCACTTGAGTTTGAGCTATGGAGCCAGTCTCCCCTACGCTTAAATCTCCAATTTTACATAGGTCTAAGTCTCCCATCTCCTCGACTCGGTCTTCTAGGAGTCTGTCCGACGATGATGTAGCTAGAGTGGTGCAGAGGCTTTTAAAGACACTGGCGCTGGCCAAGTTATTGTTGGATCTGACCCCAAGGGCTTCGGATCATTCAACATCATCCTCTTCTGCTCCAGTTCCTCCTCTGATCCAACCCTTAGTTTTGGAATCGGAAGATCCGGAGCTGGTGCTTGGGAACTGTTAGATCTAAGACCTACCTCAGATTCTTCGGATCCGACCACAGGTCAGGTGTCCTTGGCTCCATCGGAGCTGGAGAACTCTAGGAGCCAATATTCTCCAGTTGCTTCTGGAGGGATGAGTCAGAACGGGCAGCTGTCGGATCTGACATTGCCTCTTGGGGCCTTTGCTAGGTTGAGTTTGGTTCTTACCTCAGCCTCTGGTCTATCGTCCTTTGTTCCAGGGGGTCCCTCTGTTTCCTCGGATCCAGAGATTTCTTTGGATCAGGGAAGTGGGGCTTTCGAGGTGATGAGGGTGCTGTATCCACAGACAGCTCCACAATCGTCTCCAGATATTCCTCCTGCTAAAGCACCGGTTTCTGCCTGTATACCCTTGCATCCACAGGGGCACAGAGATCCTAGGCTTAATGATGCCCCACAGGGCACCCCCCACTCTTCCAAAACCTCCCCAGAGTACCCTTCTGAGGAAGTCCCTCAGAAGAGGCTGTGCAAGAGGAAGCATTTAGACTCCCCAGAGGAGTCCATCACTTTTGACATGGATCTCGATGAAGCTGAAGTGGTCCCATGGTCGCCTTCTGATGATGTCTCCTGTGGGGAAATCCTGGAAATGCTTAAACAGAGAGGCAGCTGGAAGTCCACCACCCCTTCGGCTGAGGAGTCCATTTACTTGAAAGCCTTCGGATCTCATCCTTCCACCTCTTGGGTGTCTCTGCCTTTTGATGAATGTATGGACCTAGTTTCTCAAATGTGGGAGTCTCCAGATTCAGTGGAACCTGTTCCTAGGAGGCCAAACAAATTTATTACATCCCTCTTAGATAAGGTCTTTTTAACCAAGGGAGTCACTTTAGATGCTGTGGTTGTGCAGCAGACACCAAGAAGGAACTCTGAGACATCTTCATCTTTCCATCCACTGAATAGGGAATTTCGAACAATGGACAGGTATGGAAAGCAAGTTTTTTCTTCAGCAGCTTTTTCTCTTCGCTGAATTACTTCACTCATTTTGCAAGACTGCAAAGGGATCTCCTGAAAGAGCTAGAAAATACCCTGCAAGGTTCATTAGCTGAAGGGGTTGCAAAGCATCTTCTCAGTTTACTTCCGTAACATCAGTTGTCAACGCCTCAATGAGACTCGCCTCCTATGCAGCTGATGGAGTGAGTAGAGCTACGGGTTCCAGACTTTCCTTAAGGAGACATTCTTGGATGCGCTTATGTGACTTTGCGGAAGCCTTTAAGTCTTCCTTTGTAAATGCCCCATTTGACAACTCGTCCTTGCTCTGGCCCAAAGTAAAGGGCACACTCACCAGGTGTGAACAAGAAGGAAAGACTCTGCGGTAGGAGTCTGTTTTTCCATGCCTAATAGACCTTACCCTAAAGGTCAGAAAGGCAGTGGCAAGATGCGGTTCCGAAAATCACAGAGATCATTTCAGGACACGCATGGTGAATATTCTCACAGAGGCAGAGGGGGAAGTAATAATGGAAGATGCCAACCTCGTGGCAGAGGGGGTCCGCAGAATCAGTGCAACAGAGAATCTTTCTTTGGCAAGACCTTTCAGTGCTCCTGAATGGAAGCCTGACTGTTCAACTCTGGAGCCAGTTGGGGGTCACTTATCTTTGTACCCAGAAGCTTGACATCTTCTGACAAAAGGCAAATGGGTACAAAGCATTATATCCAGAGGTTACAACATACATTTTTCTCTTCCAGTCCCTTAGATCAGAAAAGTTCCAGACATTCCACCCAATCAAAAGGAACAAGCAACTCTAGAAATTCAAAAGTTGCTAGACAAGAGAGTCATCCAAAAAGTTCCCGCAGACCAAGTAGGATCCGGAACTTACTCAAGATTCTTTTTAGTTCCAAAGAAAATAGGGGACTTGAGACCAATATTAGATCTCAGCATTCTAAACAAATCAGTAAAAAGACCAAGTTCCGGATGGTGACACTGCAGTCAGTGCTCCCATTCCTGGGAAAAGATGACTGGATGTGCTTGATAGACCTCCAGGATGCGTACTACCACATAAAAATGGACAGGCAATTCAGGAGATATCTGCACTTTCGGCTGGGAGCCAGTCACTACTAATTTCGTGCTCTGCCCTTTGGCCTCACTACAGCCCCCAGAGTGTTCAAATGTATGGCAGTAGTAGTGGCTCACTTGAGATGTCTAGGATTCCGGGTGTTTGCATACTTAGATGACTGTCTCTTAACCACCGCAACCAAGCATCTGCTAATAAAAAACAGAGATGGAGCCTTGCAACTCTGCTCCCACCTGGGCATTACAATAAACTACAAGAAATCTGCCTTAGAGCCCTCTCAGCATGTGGTTTTCATAGGGGCAGAATTAGATTCAACACAAATGACAGCCAGAGGATACCATGAAAGGAGGAAAAGATATAATCCACAACGTATGGTCAGTGAGATAAAATAGTTTAATAAGCACAAGCTCCGAATAAAACTCTCAGTACGTCAAATACAGCACAAACATAAAATGTAAAATTCTCTAGCGCCTCGGCTTAACAGCCTTCCAGGAGATAATACACACCAAACATACAAGGTTCTTATATACTCTACTAAATTAATTGAGTTATTTAATTAAAAAGACTATTACCAAATAATTAACTATTAAATACTTAAATAAGAAGCTACCAGTTGCATTCTCTATTTAAGCCAGAAGGTGTCATAATATTATACATTAAAATAAAAAGTTTCTTTACACAGCAATACCTTTTTTTAAAGAATTTAATTTTCTGCTGTTATATGTTCCGAAATGCAACCTTTTAATTCTGTATAATCCCCCCATGAAATTCATTAAAATGACAAGCCAACAGGCTTTCTACTTGATTATTTTTGATATCTCTAAGATGTTCCTGTAACCTCTTCCTAAACATTCTTTTAGTCTCACTTGTATAAAATAGGATGCAGGGACATCTAAGAGCATAAACAACTACTGTAGTATTACAAGAGTATCTAGTCATAGATGTACAAAATTAAAAGGTTGTGAAACCTTTAAAAGGCAGGAAATGTGGCTTTTCCTTCTTTTCTGATGTGTATATTTGCAGCCCACACAGGCTTTTTGATTGCGTGACAACAGGTCTGTTGTGCTCTCAGTTATTTCATCCCACTTTTAATACGTTTTCACTAGGCCATAATTGAAATAATGTAACTTTTGTCAAGTTTGACCTAAGGTCCAGAACTTTCACTTCTTGAGTGTCTTTCTATAGAAAAAGCTAATGGTGAATACTGTGTGTTTTGCAATAAATGTTACAAATTTAGTTGATATTCTTTTAATGTGTGCTTTGTAATAAATGTTACACCTTTGGTTGCTGTTCTTTTTGTCAGAAGTCAGCTATTAAACTGAACAGCCTTTGTAAGCTCTTCCCCAAATCAGCACCTAGTTCAATTTACAGACCATCAGTTTACACACTGTCGATCAGAGAAGTATAGCCAGGAATTTGAAAACTGATCTCAGTGTAATGCAGTCACCCCTGTTGGAAGTAGATGATGCCAGTGTTAACAGGCAGACTTGTTTATTATTTTCTTCAATCTTTTTGGTTGCTGTGTAGAATATTACAGTACAAAAACCTACACTTCATGTTATACAAGCCACATCTGCTGCACATAAAAACAGATGTTCTTATTCCTTGTCAACATTACTTATTAACATTCATCTTGATTTGATACCATATTTTTATTTTGGGGTAGAATATATACAGCATTATATCTTGGCTATATCTCTTTTGTATGGCATCCTCCTCATAAATACAATAGATCCTCATAAATGTCTTACCCGGAGTTGTGTACCATGTTGTATTTCAATGGTATTTCCTGCTTACTGCACAAGTGGATACATTTTAAATACGAGATGAGCACCATACCTTGACTGTTCCCTGATTATTCTATTCTACACCTATTCATGCTGAGAATTTTAGTGCACCTTATCTTAACATTTATGTAGTTTGTCTTACTAACAAAACTTATCCTATTGCCATGTTTCTATATGGCGAGTGACTCTATGTATATATCTTCAAAGCCCACTTTCAGGCATATAGGCACGCATGTGCCATCGGGTGCCCTTCTGCCACCCACATGCCTTTGTTTGTACTGTATTTATTCTTACAAGATCCTTTTTTTGTCATTTATCCCCTAAATATGTGTGGAATGTAGAGGACTCCCATCAGGGAAATACTGCAGGATGCATAACTAGCATATCATTATTGATGATCTACATTAACATAAGGTACATAAGAAACTTATCAAAAACTAGGGATGCTTTATAGCCAAAAACTTTCTCACAGAAACAACTAAAGTTAAACATGGCATTACTTATCTACTCCCTACACTTTATTATGGCACTGACATCCTTACTCACCTTCACTCATCACAAAAATCAAAACATGAACAATGCTATAACAAAGTTGCTAAATTTCCAGCAAATACCTCTTCAGAACCCACCACTAAGAAGCCTAAACTGATTAGAACTACCCCATCAGCTAGCATATGCACAGCTTCTTACCACCTATACAATTATCCAGAATCCATCTGCTTATCCATCAGTAAGTAATATTCTACACAAGTGTGTTCCCAATCAGTCGTTACAATGTAGTGACCAAAAAAACCTGTCTGTCCACAAACGTATCAAATCTGCTAGGCATTGTCTGTACTTGTACCATGTTGCTAAGGCCTGAAACTCCTTATGTCTAACCATTAGGTCAATACCCTGCCTCCTCATTCTTTAAAATCATTCTGGAAGATGTCTTAGCCAAAAGCTGGCCCTGTTCTTGCTTAACATCAGGGTAAACTATATCCCTAAATGGGAACAAATACCTATTCATACCTTACATCTTCTTACTCTTCCTTCTTCACTGCCTTCCTTGCTTCTGTCAATTTATCTTCCCAAGCTTTCTCTCCATATATACCTTAAGTCTGCTACTCTCTCACTTTGTATTGCAATTTTGTTTATATTATACTAACTTGCCTTTAGTTTCTCTATAAACAAGTTCAATTTTTTCTAACTATTAAGTCATTGTGACACCCCTGCACTGGCCCAGTAATCAATGAGCCTCAGTCCTCACCACTAGCAACAGTGGGGGATGTACACACTGGGAGGATGACAAGTACACACACAGTAAAGTACAGTGTCCCTTAAGAGCACACACAGAGATCAGTCAGTCTGGGGCTGGTTTCTCCCTCTTTCTCCAGATCCCCAATAACACTCCCCACTAGAACAGCTATAGGGTTGAGATCTCAGCTGAGTGGCCAAACCAAGATCTCCAGTACCCTCTCTGTCCAACTAGTGCTTCGTGTTCCTGACCAAGTAGCTGACACACACACTGCTTGAGATTTGATTTATATACAAACACACACATACACCTGGGAAAGGCTGACACAGGTTTACTAGGTATACCCCCTTCTGGCCAGACTATAAGGTATTTTCACTGCCACCAACCAACTCTTATCAGCTACTTTAAGGCCCTTGACAAAGGGTGTCCAAGCCTGCTGTGTAATGTTAGTATTAATCCAAATGGTAGTCTGACCAAGAGCAAGGCTATTTAGGAGTGGCCTGTACAGTGTCACCAAATAGATATGAAAGTACCCTAAGAGCTTAAATCTCTAAACAGACCAACCCTAAAAACTTACTTACAGCAAGGCAAGTGCAGAAGGTGGTGATGAGTGGATGTCCAAGACACAATACAAAATGCACAGTCTCTCTCTGAGAGAGTTCTTAAATTAATATGGGATACTGCTGCTTTGTTAGCTTGGATGACATCACTTTTTGTCACCTGAATGAAATCACTTTTTGTCACCTGACTTCATTTACCAAGCTAAACCCCCTTTGTCAGAAACTTACAGAATTTTGCATCTCTGTGTGAAAAATACACATCTCTCAGATGTTTGCAGATCCTGGAAGTCATAAAACACTTCTACATCTTAAACCTAGTAATTACTTCACTTTCAAGACAATACAAAAAAAAAACTCTAGCTCTAGACATTGTGTCTGCTACTGCACTGAAACTGAGAGATAACGTTTCTTTTATTATATGGTTATGAAAGAATTTAATTTCAACTACTTTCTCTGATTTTTTTTTAAGTTAACCTGCTGTGTACCAGTTTTCATTAAGCATATACATCTAAACAGTCACAATAGTGCAGGTACATTCCTGTTCTATTCCAATAGGGAATGTTGTGGTTACATTTTAGCTCAGCACTTTACACACACTTCTGTATAAATCATATCAGTATTCACAAATGACACAGAAATATTTACAAAATTCCCTGATAGCTGGGCTGGCAGTGTGACACCCCCCCCCCCAAAAAACTTAAGCTAGTTTTTCAAGTGACCATTGAGAAACTGCTTGAGAGGGTTGACCATCTGGGAATACCTCATTCCATTCCTGTCTTAATAAGCCTCTCTGTGTTGGCATTGCTAATCCCACTGTGGTGCTGCACTGTCATGTCATATATGCCTGCAACCCTAGGCTCCAACTTGGCATTTTGGTGGCTGGCTCGATGTAGCCATGTTAAGGGATTGTGGTCAGTAACTACAGTGAATTTCATTCCATACAGATAAGGCTGAACCTTCTGCAGTGCCCATGCTATGGCTAGGCATTCCTTTTCTACAGCTGTATTACATTCCTCCCTGGGTTGGAGTCTACGACTGAGGTATACCACTGGGTGCTTTTCCTCCTCTGAGGAGACCTGGCTGAGTACAGCCCCCCCCCCCCACCCCATGGTTTGAAGCATCCACCTGCACAACAAATTCTTTGCTATAATCTGGATTGGCTAACACAGGGGGGGTCCTCCCAAAGCTCCTTTAAGCTTCTAGAATGCCTGTTCACATGCTGGGGTCCACACTACCTTCTCTGACTTGTTTTTCATTGTCAGATCTGTGAGGGGAGCAGCTGTGGTACTGTAATTGGGAACAAACTTTCTGCAGTACCCTGCTATCCCTAAGAATGCCCTCACCTGCTTTTTGGTGACAGGGGCAGGCCATGCCTGAATGGCTTTTTTGGCAGGTTCTGGCCTGATCCTACCACTCCCCCACACTGTCTCAGGTAGGAGACTTCTGCCATACCCACCTGACATTTGCTCGGCTTAATGGTCAACCCTGCTCTCTGTAGTCTGCCCAGCAGCTCCCTGACATGTTGAAGGTGCTCTTGCTAGGAATGGCTGTAGATGGCAACACCATCCAGGTAAGCAAGAGCAAAAATTCCTGCTCCTGCTAGGATACGATCTACCAGCCTCTGGAAAGTTGCTTGGGCATTTTTCATCCCAAAGGGCATCTTCATGAACTCATACAAGCCAAATTAAGTCACAAAGGGGTAAGTGTCTGACTCTGTTGACTATTTAATTTCCTGTAGTCCACACAGAACCTGGTGCTGCCATCTTTCTTTGGTACCAGCACTACTGGAGAGGCCTGGGAACTGCTGGACTCCAGAATTACCCCTAGTGCCAACATTTCCTGTATCTCCTCCCTCAGAGAGTGTTTGACCCTCTCAGGTACCCTATAAGCAGGGGCCTGCTTAATAGGTCTTTGGGGTCATGTATCCACATGGTGTTACACCAAGTGGGTGCACCCTGGTTTTCCAGTGAACATGTCCCTAAACTCCTGTAACATTGCTAGGATTTCTCAAACCTGAGTAGGGGATAGCTGCTGGAACATTTCTACCCCTTCCACTGAGGTGTTGGTCCGAGCCTCACTGAGGAGATCAGTCACCAGATCCCCCTTAGCTATCCACTGCAAATACTCAGCACAAGGTTCTCCCTGTCATGGTAAGGTTTCATCATGTTAACATGTTACAATTTATGCTCTTGCCTAACAGTTCTACCATGTAGTTAACATCACGGACCTTCTTTACCACTTTGTAGGTTCCCTCCCAAGCTGCCTGCAGCTTTTTGTGTCTGACAGGAATGAGAGCCATTACTTGCTGCTCTACAGCATAACTCTCCAGCTTGAGTATTCCTGTCATACCAAACCTTTTTCTGCTGTTGGGCTTCTGCCAAGTTCTTCTGGGCCAAGTCCATGAGTTCCCTGAGCCGTGTCCTGAGGTTTAGAACATATGCCACAACAGACTCCTTGTGGGATTCACACACACCCTCCCACTCATCTTGAATCACATCTGAAAGTCCTTACCCTATGCCATACAGCAACTCAAAGGGTGAAAAATCTGTGGATTCCTATGTGCACCTCTCTGTAAATAAACAGATAGGGCAAGTATCTGTCCCACTCCCTCTTGAACTAATCTGCAAATGCTGGTAGCACCATCTTGAGTGTAGAGTTTAACCTCTCAACAAGACCATTAGTCTGGGGATGGTAGGGGATGGTCTTTCGGTGCTTCACCCCACAGTGCTTCCACAGACAAGTCAGCAGGTCTAACATGAAATTGGCACCTCTTGTCAGTTAGTATTTCTTTTGGAAAACATACCTTGCTGAAAATCTCTAACAAAGAATTTGCCACCTTTTTTGCTTCAATAGAGGACAATGCCACTGCCTAAGGGTATCTGGTAGCATAATCTACTACCACTAGGATATACTTCTTCCATGTGGAACTTGGGGTACTCAGAGGCCCCACAATATCTATAGCTACCCTCTGAAATGGCTCCTCAATCGCAAGCAAAGGCATCAAAGGAACTTTCACCTTGTTTCTTGCCTTGGCTACATTTTGGCACTGCTCACAGGTCCTGCAGTATCGGTTACATGTCTAGAAATCCCAGGCCAGTAAAGGTTCTGCATAATATGTCTCTTGGTACATTTTATGCCCATATAACCTGCAAAGGGAGTATCATGGGCTAAGGCTTGGAGTGCCAGACAGTAAACTCTGGGCACTACCAACTGCTGTATTCTCTCCCCTTGTAGCCCTCCCTCAGGGGTCCACTGTCTATATAGTAACCCTTTGTCTCAGTATACAGATTTCCCTTTCCCTTGAGAATTAACTGTCTCACTGGCTACCTCCCTCAGGCCTTGTAATGTAGGGTCTGAGAGCTGAGTCTGTCTCAACTCTCTCTTTGTAACCCTTCCCAGCTCCCCTTCCACAGGAAGTCTGGCATCCTCTGACAGCGGTGCCTCACTGTTAGCCTGGGTACTACTGCTCACCTCTGCACTTGCAGTCAGTCTGTTCAAGGAAACATTATTACCCTCAAGCAGCTGTGGCTCACCTTCAGTCTCACTCCTACTGGCTAGCTCCCTCCCTGAAGTAACCACCTCACCAGTCCTGGCTGCAAGTGTGCGATCTGTCTGCCCCCCCACCCCCCACCCCCGGGCTACCAGATCCACATGCTTGTCTCCAAGCCTGACTGCGTGTAACTGCATGTACGCAAGGTGTTGCATTATCAGAATCGTTCCCTATCAGAACATCTGCAGGGATATCCTTAAACGCACCTACTTGCTTGCTTCCTTTTCCACCCTCCCAGTCAAGGTGAACTCTAGCCAAAGGTATTTGGAATGGGGTACCTCCTAAAGCTCTGACTGGAGTAGACTGCCCAAGCAAGTAGTACTCCTCTTTAACCAATGCAGGCTTCACAATGGTTAGGTCAGAGGCTGTCTCTCTCTTAGCAGTATCCGCTTTCCCATCCATTAAGATAGGATATAACCTCTTGTGGTAGTTTGGTACCCTTGTTGTCTTGAGACAACTTACTGCTGGCATTTTGTCATTCCCACTTACTAGCTGTCCCACCTTTTGTTCCCCTTCTTGCCCCTGTGGACAATGTGTACCTGGACTAGTGGCTTCTCCTGCTACTGGCGGACTCTGTTGGGGCAGTCTCGGCTGCATACCATGGGTTCCTTTAGACCTGTGAGCAGCACTGGGTATCCCTTTCCTGTGCGGTGATGCCCTGCTTGCTAGGTATAGGTTTCTCTTCTTCCCCAACTCATCTGCAATATTGCATTGTCTATCAGCTTACCAGATTATTGTTTCCTCAGGCAAAGTGCTAAGGGCTTGTTCACTCACCAAAAGGTCTGCCAGCCCTTCAGACACGGTGACCTGACATCCACTCACCCAACTATGAAAATAAGTGCTTGGTTCAGCAATATATTCGCACATACTTTCATTTTCCTATAAGCTTCAGGTGTTAACTTAAAACATTCTTAAAGACAGTTTTTTTATAGTATTATAATTTAAGCAATAAGTATCAGACAATTTAGAAATAGCAGTTACAGCTTTACCATTGAGTAAGGGGGTCAAGAACCGTACCCAGAGTTCTTGGTCAGCAGTATACTGTTTGCATACACTTTCAACCATATGAATGAAACTATCAAAATTATTCCTCTCTATAAATTGTGAAAGACATTTAATGACCTTTGTTATTTCTGGGGTTTGGTTACTCCCTTCCCCATTACCTCCATGACCCTGACAAACAGTCAGCATCACCTTTTCATGTTGCCTCTGTCTCTTATTCTCCTCAGCTTCCAGACGTTGTCATTTCTCTGCTGCTTCTATTTCCACACTCTTGGCCTCCAGTTCAAATCTCTTTAACTCCAGACAGATTTTTAAGTCCTCTGTGGAAAGGTTGAACTGGCCATTTTCTGAGAGTGGTACATGTCCAAGCCCAACCTGGTTGTTCTCCTCATTTCTGGTCTGCGATGCAGCTGTGCGTAAGGCTCCAGTCATTTCTGCCTTAGTTTAGCATACACCAGACCTTTAGACTGGCACATCAGGCTTCTTGTCAGCTTGCCCTACTCCTCTGCTGGCATGCTTGCCCGCTATCCTGACTAACTAAGCTAACAAAAAAATAAATAAATAAAACAATTGTGATATGAAACTGTGAATGTTCACTGTGTGGCTGATTGGGAATACAAACACCTTCCTTACTGACCACTATTTACAGGCTACAGGAATTCAGTATCCACACCACTGAATCCTAATATGTAGATCACCACTGCAAGCCAATTAGTATGTGATGTGGATATCCCTCCACTGCTGACCAATTAATACGTGATGCCCCTGCACTGGCCCAGTAATCAAGGAGTCTCGATCCTCACCACTGGCAACAGTGGGGGACGTACAAACTAGGACAATAAGTACACACACAGTAAAGTACAGTGTCCCTTAAGAGCACACCGAGATCACATTCAGTCTGGGGCTGGTTTCTCTCTCTTCTCCAGTAAGACTCCCCACTGGCACAGCTATAAGGTTGTGATCTCAGTTGAGTGGCCAAGCCAAGATCTCCAAGCTCCTCTCTGTCCAACCAGTGGCTTGTGTCCTTGCCCAAGTAGCTGACCCACATGCTCCTTGAGATTTGATTTGTATACAAACGCACAGACACCTGGGGAAAGGCTAGCACAGGTTTACTAGCTATTACCCCTTCTCCCCAGAATATAAAGTAGTTTTCACTGCCACCAGCCAACTCTTATCAGCTACTTTAAGGTCCTTGGCAAAGGGTGTCCAATCCTACTGTCTAATGTTAGTATTAATCCAAATGGCAGTCTGACCAAGAGCAAGGTTATTTAGGAGTGGCCTGTACAGTGTCACTAAATAGATAATGCAAGTACTCTCAGAGCTTAAATATTTCTAAACAGACCAGCCACAATTAAAAGGTTTAAATATATTTAATAATAATAAATGAAAGAACCAGAAAATACTCTGTAAGTAATCATTTGCATCAGAGTTCAAAATCACAGTAAATAGTCAAAACAACATTGCAGGACAGTCTCAAATATATAAAGAAAACATCTAAGCTCCACTTTACTATATTCCTGTCTGAATCTAAAAGAGTTACTATGCCCCTAAAAACTTACAGCAAGGCAAGTGCAGAAGGTGGTGATGAGTGGATTTTTTTGTTAGGTCCAAGACAAAATACAAAATGCACAGTTTCTCTCTCAGAGAGTTCATAATTTAATATCAAATATTACTGCTGGTTTAGCTTGGATGACATCTCCTTTTGTCACCTCTCTTCAGTTCCCAAGCTAAATCCCAAGCTAAACCCCCTTTGTCAGAAAGGTACAGAATTTTAGCATCTCTGTGTGAAAAATACATATCTGTCAGATGTTTGCAGATCCTGCAAGTCATAAAACAATGAAACACTTCTACATCTTAAACCTAGTAATTAATTCTTTTTCAAGACAATACAACACACTTCTAGTTCTAGACATTGTGTCTGCTACTGCACTGAAAGTGAGAGATATCTCTTTTATCACGTGGTTATGAAACAATTTAATTTCAATTATTTTCTCTGAATTTTTTTAAGTTAACTTCCTGTGTTCCAGTTTCCATTAAGTATATACATATAAACATTCACAATAGTGCAGGTACATTCCTGTTCTATTCCAATAGGGCATGCTGTGGTTACATTTTAGCTCAGTACTTTACACACACTTCTGTGTAAGTTATCTCAATATTCACAAATGAGACAGAATTATTTACAAAATTCCCGATAGCTGGGCTGGCAATGTGACTATCATTATCATGCAACTTGAATCTGTTCTTAATGTTTTCATATTATGTCTAATTTGGTATAATTATTTAAACTGTGATTGTTTTTGTATTATTTTTAAAGACTGTAATATTATTGTTCTTAAAAAGTTTTGTAATACGTAGGAGCTTTTCTCGCTGGCCTTCGCTGAAAACTGGCTTCTACCCATTTGGAGTTTCCCAGTAACCAAATATCAGTAAATAAAATATTGATTCAGTCTTGTTTTCACACTGTAATAATTTCAAAATGGTTTACTTCAGTTGATGTTTTCTGAAAACCATCAGTTGAAAACAAAGAAAAAAAAACAAAAAAAGTTATTGCATCGGAGCAAGACTTTCTGCAGCCTCCCCTTGTGGAGGGCTTTATCCCTATATCCCCCTAAATTATGTATACCAACTTCAAGGTCCCTCTGCAGTGAAGAATTGGGCAAAAGTCTTAGTTTTAGTATTAGAAATGTTTTTATTAAATGTCGACAGTTTAACTATGATCTCGGTTAGTTCAGAGTTAAAGCATACTAATTATGCAGTGTTAACTGTATTGCACGAAAATAATGTAGTGGGTTCTTTAGTCTTCATTAACTCTAATAAAACACGAAAACTAGGGCATGGCAGTTTATACCACTATAATCTTTTTTAGCTGTTTCATTGGTCCCTACTGAAAGCCAATTGAGAGAGTTCCCATCTGTAGCCACTGTCTTGTACATATATTGGAGCCAAACACAGCTCTTCAGTAATAAGGAGTTTTTTGTTTAATCTGTTTTAGTCTAAAGGTGTTTTTATTAATTATCGAGTACTATATATTGACAGTGCCTGAAATGAAAAAGAGGCCCTCTATTATTTATTCTTCACTACAGTTATAGAAGTTCTAGTACACTCCTCGTTTGCATGTTTCAGTAATTGAGTCTTAAGGCTGCATCTTACCACAGATGGATTGATCTGTAATTGATCTAGTATATACTACTTCAGTCAAACAGATATAAACCATCATGCATCTTTTCTGTTACATGCAACAAAAAACTGCCTTTGTTTCTGTTTGACTCCTTTTGCTGCCCCATTCATCATCTTCCATAAAGCCTGCTGAATATTTTGATTTTTAGTCTTCATTGTTTACGAAATGGATATTCGGGGAAACTCCTTAAATGTAGCCATCATTTCCTTAGCATTAGTTAAGGTCAACCTCCCATCCACAGAAGACACTTTCAAAAGTGCTGAGAAAGTCAACTTATATTTCAGCTTAAAGCTCCTACATTGTTTAATAGCATTCCTATACTATAGTTTCTGTTGAAAAATTGTTGAAAAGCAAATGCAGATAATCATGATTCCATGGCTCTTTATTGAAATATCAGCACTTGTAACGAGTGCGGACATGTCGAAAAAGAAAAAAAAAAAAGACTAAAAATCTACGAGAAGAGGAAATCTAAAACATTTTGCTTCTCTTTTAAACTTCTGTTTTGTAGGGGAGCAATCCCCTCAAAGTTATAGTCTTGTTAATACTAAAAGATGAAAGTGCTAAATTTATACTACTTTTCACTTCCAGATTTTTGGGGGGTTTTTTGTAGTTGATTTGTCACTTCAAAAACTAATGCTGCTAACTTATAATGCTATTGAGCGACCTATCAGAACTTCTTTTATATCTTCTCACCGCCTATGAATTCCACTATCTACCGAACTCTCAGCATCCTACTTCAATTACAACCACTAGCATCTAACCACACACCTCCACGCCAGTACTACCCCACCTCTTCTCCAATTCCACTACAAAACCTCTCCATCCCATACGACCTACACATTTAAACCCTAGGATGATAGAGATCACCAAACTCATAAGGAGTATATTAACCTCATAGCCGACGGCGAAATCCACCCTAACCCCACAAATAGTACTCCCACTAACCTAAGAAGCTCATATGACGCCCCTAGTTCATTTCTAGTCTGTCACCTAAATATCAGAAGTATAAATAAGAAAATCCACTATCTGCATGCCCTCCTGGACATGCACTCCCCTGATCTACTATGCCTTATAAAAACCTGGCTCAAACCCATTATCCCTGATAATGAAATTATATCCCCCCAACTACAATATAAGACTTGACCGGAAAGGTAGAAAAGGAGGCGGAGTAACCATCCTATATAAATCCACTCTTGAGGTATCCACAATTGGTACCCCACAAGACCCAACAACTGACAAGTCCAAAAAATCATCACACAAGTCCAACTTAACAAACACAAATCTATAAACATAGTATGTATTTATATTCCCCCAGGCAACAACATAGACACCTTTGAATGCACCCTCCAATGGCTATCCACTAACCACCCCCAAGAAACAATTATTCTCGGGGACTTCAGTATCGACTGGATAACATGTTCATCAAACTACCCCACCAGCCATATCAACTTACATGGCTTCTCCCAGATTATTACTTCCCCCACCAGAATCAATAAGCCCAACAATAAGGAAAGTGTCCTAGACTGGATCTTAATAAATAACAATCCTCAGTTATACAAATCAGGCACCCTACCTGAGAACATGAGCGACCACCTCCTAACCTATATAATCAGAAAAAGGGATGACATGTCTCACCAAACCACCTTTAAAACCCTTAGGTATACAAAGAACTTTAACCTAACTAGTTTCCAGGCTGAACTTAATTCATGCAAATGGGCCAGTCTTAAATTACTTCCCCTTGAAGAAGCAGTCTCAGACTCCAATGCTAGATTCCTTGCCATCTTAGACAGGCATGCTCCCACACGAACAATCTGAACCAAAAACAAAGTTGCTCCATGGCTAACCAATAGTACTAGACAAAAACTTATTGCTAGAAACACAGCACGGACCTCTCGGAGAGCCACCAAATCCCCACAAGCCCACATTAGATACAAACAAATGAGAAATGAGACAAAAACGTCTATTGTGTTTGACAAACAAAACTACTATTTCAATTTACAGCAAAAGCACCAAAATCAGCCTCAAAAATTTTGGTCAGGTCTGAATAAACTGCTCCACCCAGGTAAGTCCTCAACCCCCCCACCTCCTCAGCTACCCTACAACTACCTACTAAATGTGTTGCAAAGACCTTTAATACTTTCTTCACAGAAACAGTCCAGTCCCTAGCTAATACTCTATCTCCCACCTCTTCTACTACAATCACACCCACTCAGGTAAATATCCCACCCTTCAAATTTGATCCTATCCCCACTGACTATATTAAATCCCTACCTAAGAAACTAAAACCCACCACTCTGGCATCAGACCTACTTCCTGCGGAGTTTCTGCAAAAGGCCACTAATGAAATAGCATACCCTATCTCCATCTTAATCAATCGTACTATCCACGAATCATACATCCCCTCCATCTGGAAAATCTCTCACATTATTCCACTTCATAAAGGGGGAAACTCCACTGAACTCTTTAACTACAGACCTATAGCCATCCTATCTCCCTTAGCCAATTAATGGAGAAATGCATACATAAGCAAATTCTAACTCACCTTACTCGTAGTACTGTCCTAGCCCCATCACAGCACAGATTTAGATCCGCCCATAGTACAACTACTGCCCTTCTCTCCTTTTCTCACACAATAAATCACCGCCATAATCAGAATAAGCTCTCCTCTGCCCACTTTCTTGAACTATCGAAAGCATTCGACATGGTGAATCACCACCTACTCGTAGACTCTCTAAAATCACTTTCCTTAGATAACCCAGTAATCAACTCGTTCCACTCTTATCATGGCAGACAACAAGCTGTTCTATGGAAAGACAATCTATCCCCCCTTCTACCTGTCACCCTTGGAGTACCCCAGGGTTCTATATTGGGTCCCCTCCTTTTCTCTGTATTCATTAATGACCTACCTAAAGTTATCCCAGATGCAACATGTATACAGTATGCAGATGACTCCACACTTATCTGCTCTGCCTCCACTCCCACAGAACTGCAATCCTATCCCAAATCACCTTCAACAAAGTAGAGAACTGGCTCAATAGTAGTCTTCTACTGAACCCAAACAAAACAAAGCTACTACTTTTCTCTCCTACCCATAAGCTAACATCACCAGTAATTACAATCTCATCTAACAATTGCACCATAATCTCTCCTGAACCTTGCACTAAACTTCTTGGAATAATCATTGAGAATAATCTGAAGTACAATGCCCATATAGACAAAATCATAAAACAGTTAACAAAAAAATAGGATCCTTGTATAGGATTAAACAATTCTTAACCCCATCTGTCAGAACTACCATAGCTCAGACACATCTGCTGTCAACCCTTCTCTACGCCTCACCCATCCTCACAAATCTAAGCAAATCAAACTTAACAAAATCACTAGCTGCTATAACAGTATAGCTAAATTTGCCACAGGCTCAGCCTACAGAACTCACCACTATCAAAATCTTCACAAATTAGGCTGGCTAGAACTACCCAATCAGCTCCAGTATAACCAACTCATAGTTATTCATAAAATCCTCTACCAACCTACCAGTACACCCATTCTGACTAATATTACCCCCTACAGCAACCTAGCATCCCTCCTCTCATCCAACAGAATGCTAGTACAATCTACCAAAGCCAACAACTCAGCTGGAGAATCATTATTCTCCAACTTTGCTGGAAAAAATGGAACTCACTTCCTGCTGAACTAACTACTACATCCCCCTTGCCCCTATTCAAAATATCCCTAAAGATGTATATAAACAGGGATTGGCTATGTCCATGTCTAAACCCAGACTAACCCAAAAAAATAACAAGACAAATGTAAGAAAAACATAGCTCACAGAGGTGAAATACCCATTAATAACCATTCCCCACCCAGACAACATACACTTCTCTACAACCATTAGAATTCTATTATCAGGAGGATAGCTTGTTATACTACCCATTCTGAAGCTATGCTCTTTTACCCCTCTACATACTATTTACATTAACTTCCCTTCATAGCTAACCATCTTTTCTCTTAACTATCATCCTTACATTCAACCTGGAAATACTTTTCTTTCTTTTTTACACACTTCAAAGATGTAAAATGTTATCTCTGTATATTTATACCATAAACCTACAATGCTTGCTTGATTTAAATGTAACCTTGACTATAAATTATCAGTGATTTGTTTAATGTTTAGATTTCTATGTAACCACAACTTTAAAGTGTCACTTATTTGCAATGTGGAGCTTTTCTCCCTGGGCCTCCGCTGAAAATGGACATGTATCCAGTCGGACTTTCCCGGTTAACAAACGTAAAATAATAAATAAATAAATGGCAGCTTCAACTGCATTCTGTCTCTGGGGCTTTAAGGAATGACTTTATTTTATGTTAGAGTTCAACTGTCAGAAGTATTTGAGAGGAGGATGCTGTTTCAGGGACCTGAGCAAGAGGTCTGCTATGCACATTCTCTCCTATTCCTCCCAGTGTAATTTGTGAGGCAGTGCTATGGTCTTCATTTCATACTCTTTAAACATTCCTAGTTGCACCTTTAGCCAAAGACTTAGAAAGTTGCTACAGTACTCTTTCAGGGAAGTTTATTTAGGGCCTCCTTCTGTATCATGGATATATAGGTGTTCAGTCAGTAAGCTAGGAGTGCAGAGACAGAAGTGCTGAAAGAAATATAGTACATTTTACATGCGTACTCATCGAAACAGTATATATTTGCCATCACTTCAGTCTGTGCAGTAACAATTCCTCCCACCCTTCCTGCCCTGCTGTTAACCACTGGAGGTTAGATGTTTAAGTTTGTTTTCTTTTCTTTTTTTGGTTCAGTGTTGTATTTTGAGTGAAAGTGTGAATGGTGTGCGTTTGCGTGCATGTCTGTGTGTTGTTAAATATTGCGGCATATGATGACATGTGATTCACAGTGCCTTTTCTCAAAAGAATCTAATGAACTGTCCCTCTCCTCCTACACTTGGATGATAGGCTTACAATTCTGCTTTTATATCTGGTACCCCAGCAGCTAGTGAGTGACTAACAGAAGGAGTTATTTCCACTGCAAGAAAAAAATCCTAATGCTAGATGACTAGCCCACTGCAGGGCTTCTACTCCACAGGTGGGAACTGAAGACGTACAAGTGATGTGGAGTAGGATTTGTACAATTATACTTAATATGTTTTACATTCTTGTATGCAGTTTATTACCTGTACTACAAACCACTTTACTTCAAGTTTGACTATTTCCACTTTATGCTTTGTGCGTTTCCTAAGTTATAAACTAATGAAATAGTACACATCTGATTCTGTTTCTTTTACATTTTTAAATCATTCTTGTTTTTTTTTTTTTCTCATAGGACTGAAGAACAGTGCTCTAAAGAAGGCATGTTTTCAGACTACAAAAAACGTCCATTCAGAATCAGATACAGAGAACTTCTGTTCTGAACCCATCTTTGATGAGCATAAGTTCAGATTTGGCATTGAAAACGCTTCTTATTTGAACACTATTGACTTTGACTTACCTGATGATGTATTTGGGCAACTTAAACTTGAAAAAATAAAATCTCATTCACTGAGACATTTCAAGTCTGTTAGCTCCAGTTCTCAGTGTAAACAAACAGTTAATGAAACCAACAGTAGGCCACACACTAGAACAGAATTGTTTACACAAAACAGTCCCAGTAAGCAAGTGAATAAATGTAGCCAGAAATCAGAATCTGACTCTGTAAATACAAATCTTTCGAATACTGTCGAGAAGCATTTGAGTGAAACAGATTTATCTCACTGCAAAGAAGTTTCTTCAGGTGTACTTTCCACACCAACATCTACATTTCCAGTGGGGAGGAATAGCCTGCACGATTCACTTAATACCAGCCCTGTGTTTCCGTCACTTGGTTTTACTCCAAACCATGGAATTTCCATCTCTCAGCAGAGCTTTGTAGTTTTATCTGATAGTATCCATGAATGTCCATCTCAGTCCAAATCTTCTAGTCCGCAAATACAGAAAGGAAGCAGTACCACAAAGATCAACACTTGCAGCACTCATGGCATAAACTGTTCTGATCACAAGCCTACTTGGGTTGAAGGAGAGGAAGAAAAATGTCTGAGTGTCATAAAAGACGAATGGTTAGTTCGAGAATCCTTTACTGGTTGCAGAGTTTCTGGTGGCAAGAATCTTTCTGTTAGTGGTTATGAAAAAGAACCAAGCCAGGTAATTTTTCTTTGTGTTAAGAATAAATTATGCAGCAGGTTAAAGAACAAAAGCATATTCCAAACTGAATAAATAAAGTATTCAATGTAAAACATGTTTTGCAAAGACAACTGGTGTTAAAACATGCAAAATAGTCTAAAATGTTACACCCACTCCTTCCATAGTTCTGGTATGGTATGGCATGCATGATAAATTCTAGGTGCCCGTCCTTGTCACTGTTGAAGCATTCTTTACTCTTGAGATATCCTGCAAAGGACAGCGTAATGTCTGGCCAATATACCCTTCTACACTCCCCAGGCATTATATATCAGAAGTGTGTCCTTGCATGCGTGTAAGGTACACGTGACATACGGGCTCCTAATCCTCCAAACATTTTTGCTGCCAGTCCAAATACCACCTGTGTATTCGATCTGAATGCCATTCACCAAGCTGATTCATCCACCAAGCTTTTTAAAGATAGGTGTTCCATTGGGGTTCCTTCCTTCCTTTGTTTGTTTCTCCTTTTATTTTGTTTTCATGTCATCCAGGAAGGAGAATTGTGTGTGTGGGAGTCAGATTCCCATAGAGACAGACAAGAAGAAGTGCCTTTTTTGTTTGGGTGCTACAAAAACAACCATACATAAGTGTGAGATTTATCAAACATTTATTCCTAAGACACTCTGCAGTTGTCTGTTGTCCCAATCTCTTTATTTGGAAAACTAACTTCTGAAGCTTTTGGCTCAGGGTACCATGGTCAAGTCCATGCACTCCAAATTACAGCTACCTCTTAAGAAAAATGTAAAAAAGGAATGTACTGATGCTGCCTCTGTTCATCCTCCACCGAACATTTCCCTTGGGTTGGATGAAGAACCGGAGGACCATCTGATGCAAATGCTAGTTCCCTATGCCGCAAAACACTTTGAGACCTACACGGAGCTGTATACCCGCACATCTGTCAAGGCTGTGCATATGTCTGGTACAGATGTAGGAGAATTATAGCTAATTATATATGAGGGACCTAGAGGGATTCCCCAAATATTAGGGGAAGAGGTGCCTAGTACCCTTATCAAATTTAGCGGGGTGGGGTCTGAACCTCCTAGATTTGTTAAAGCAAATGTTCCATTAAAAAAAGAAACAGAAAACCAGACATGTGGCTGTTGTAGCTAAGAATCGTCACAAAGAGTGGCAGAACATTACTCAGGGGCTGTTTGATACCCTTATGGCCCTGACACCCTCACAAGGGTCATCTGTCCTTGCATATGTTCCTTGGTCTTCTACACTTTCTGAGAAGCCTGGGGATTCTGATTCTTCTGATGAAGAGTTGGATTCTGGTGAAAAATCTTTGGCGTATTCCTCCCAAATCCACACTGATCTTGCCCTGAGGCCTGATGAAGAAGGTTTACTGTCCCCTGAGTCTCCTTTTGAAGCATCATCTTTTGGGGATACATTGGTCTGTATAATGGAACTCTTTGTTCCCATGTCTCTAAGGTTCAAAAGAGATTAAATGAACTTGCCCAGGCCTTCTGTAGTCCCTCCTGTTTTAGCTGCCCTTTTAGATACATTTGCAACAGCTTGTCAGTCTCGTAATTCTCAACCTCCGGCCCCTAGGAAGCTAAACAGATTTTATAAAGTCCCTGAGAATCATAGGTATTTGTATAAAATACTTCATCTCATCTTGCTGTTGATTCTTTGTCCACTGATAAGCCATCCAAACTGCTATCCTCTTCCAAGCTTTTACCTTCTGACAAGGACAGTTGCACTATGAAAAGATATGGAGTAAAAAAGTGTAGCCTTCTGTTACTTTGGCCATTAGGGCCATTAATTATCAAATACGGCTTGGCTGTTCTATGCCAGATAGAAGTTTTGAATTACATGCCTGATTCGGACAGCAATATTTTTTTCTGAGTTCTGCTTGTCAGGTAGCTTGCTGTTCCATTAAATGTAGTTATGATGCAGCTGATGCTGGTTCTGTCATGAGGAGATACTTTTGGGTGTGCCTTCAAGCCGTACTTGAGGACATTAAGGCTCAATTTGTAGACTACCTCTTAGACAGCCAGAATTGCTTTGGTACTTCTACTACAGAATTGTTTAAAACTGTTCAGGGTAAAGGTGAGGTTATACAAGACCAGAAGCAAATCCTTGTATCATCTGTATCAAAGTTCCAGAGGAACTATCCATCTAAATCTTCTTTTGTCCATAGATAGCCTAGACAACCTGCTTAGGAGCAAGAGGGCTTCTAAGCAGATTTTTTTTCCAGATGAACCCAGAGTTCTGTAGGTGAAAAACCTTTTCCTCTCAAATCTGCCTCTGTCTGACATCCAGCCTCCCCTTCCCCATGGCCAGATTCCTCTTGCCGTTCAAGTTAACCCTTTCCTTTTCCGTTTGCCATAAAAATAACAGTTTTAGATGATGAAGGGAAAACAGATTTCTGTGGTTATTTGTTGCCAAACAGGAAAGGAAAAGGTTAGCGTGAGGGCCATATTCCTCTGATGTACGAGTCCTGGAAGGTGTAGAGCGTTTGGTATGCTGGCCAGACATTAGGCTGTTGTTGGCAGGGTATCCCAATATTAAAGAATACTGCAACAGTGAGAAGGATGTAAACTGCTATGGTAAGATCTTGCACAACTGTTCTTTGTCCTGTCCGCTTCTTGCATATTTGAAAAAAAACATTCATGCTCTATTTCTAGAACTCTGTTTTTTGGAAGGGTAGTTGAAATAAGTGTTGGATTATAACTGATTGAGAACACAACAGAACTGCCCATCCTGACAAATCAGAATCAGCTAAATTTTATATAGAAAGACCCATCTATACTTACATGTGGGTTTTTACCCCCCACATTGAATGCAAACTTTTACTCCCTCTGCATTCCTTTTTCAGAATGCGGAAGAGTATCAGCTGTGGTTCAGCCATGGCTCACAGCAGGGGAATAGGCTGTCCCCACTGTGCAGAACTCAGCAAGCTCATAGCTGAGGTTCCCAGTGGCTCCTGTGAAAGCTGTGTCCAGCCTCAAGAGTGAATCATAGCGTTCTTCAGAAGGGATAGCTAGTGAGTTTAATAAAATGAAAATGGAGTTTAAAATGGGGCAGAAATAAAAGCAAAAGAGATATGGCTAAGAAGTTAAAGGAATTATTTAGAGGGGCAGACAAAGGTTAAACATATTGCAGGATGAGCGGGATCTCGGTAAAATTACAGGGCCAACTGCAGATGGCTAAAAAGAAAATAAGGGGATATGTGGATAATATGCATGAGTTTGGAAAGATTGATTAAAAACAGAGAAACTAGTGGTCTTAAATCTTCATTGATGAGCTCAGTCACAGTAATTTCCAAAAATCATGAAATCCATGTAGTGTTCCAAAGCAACAAGCCTTTAGTCATCACAGACAAATGATCCTCTAACAAATAAAATCTGAATTCTGAAATCTTAAAAAAAAAAAAAAAAAAGTTTAGAAAGATTGCTGTTGAGACACTTTTTTGATGAGAACAAAATCTGTTAGCACAATGACTTAGTCAACAGAAAGTTGAGAGTGTTGTCCCCAAACTTGGGGAGCCTGTGACAAGAAAAATAACCAGGCATCTTATACAGGTATTCCAGATATTTTGGAAATTTTGTGTAAAATTATAGAGAGATGTGTGCAAATCAGAAAACAACACAAATGGAAATATTTAAGAAAGAATTATGCCAAGGTTAGAGGAATGTGAGACTTAACTAATATTTAAGATAGGATATGAGATAAAAACCGTGATGTGTAATCAATCTACAGGGAAGTCTTGAGGAACAGATGGTATTTCTCTGGAAGTTTGGAGAGGAAAAAGTGATGATTTGGAAGATTTTGCTTAATAGTATTTTAAAAGGAGGGAAGCACCAGCATCTTGGTGGCAGTATTAACCAGAGGATGAAGACCGATCAGACCCAGCTTCATATAGATGCATTTAGGTTTTTAACCATGATTATAAAGCATTTGTGTCTATACTTGCTAAAAGAATGGCAAGGGCATTGCCAAAATTGATAGATATGGATCAGTGTGATCTTGTGGAAGGAAGGCAAGCATTTAACAACATTAATAGAACAATGATGAATCCAGCAGGAAGTAAAATGTAAGAAAACACCACTGTTGGTGGGGCTTGATGCAGAGAAAGCAATCAACAGAGTAAGCTGGGAGTTTATAAGTAGGGCAAGGGAAGTATTTGTATTCCTTGATACAATAATAAGGTTAATTAGGAGGATATATGAATGATGGGAGGCAAGAATTAAAGTGGAGGGAGGTTTTCCCTCCAATAGGGTGAGTTTGGACAGAGAAACTAGGCAGAGATGTCTTTCTCCTTTGTTGTTTGCTTTATGGTCAGAGTCATTGGCAAAGAAAATAAGGGATTCAGAAATTCAAGGATATAATTAGTATGCTAATCAAGAAAAGTTGGCCTTATTTTCAGGTGATAGTTTGTATTTGATAAATCCAGAAAAATTTTTGAGACCGTTTCAGGTCTTTTGGGAATATAAATTTAATGAAGATAAAAACAAAAGCTAGAAAAGTGTGCGGGCGGCACAGTGGTGCAGCAGTTAACGTTGTTGCCTCACAGCAAGAGGTTCTCCGGTTCGAATCTCTGCTGGGGTGCCTTTGTGGAGTCTGCATGTCCTCCCTGCGTTTACATGACTTTCTTCTGGGTACTCCGATTTCTTGCCACATTCCAAAGACATACATCTGGAGCATTTCTCTCTGGGCCTCTGCTGAAAATAGGCTCTGTCCTAGTTTGACTTTCCTGGTCACCAAATGTTAAATAAATAAGTAAATTTCTAGCAGTTTCTAGAAAATGAAAGTAAAAATCTAAATCAAGTGCATTTGAAGTATTGAATATTGTAAAAGAGATAAAAGAACTAGAACAGAGGTTTTTAGAAAGAGGAAGGAGCAAATTACATCGAAATAAAAGGAATTTGTGGGAAGAATACATGAAGAATAATCAGGAATAGAAGTGTGGTTTAGGGGAAGGCTGAAATTCAGCAGTTTATGTAATGTTTGACTGAAGGGCTGTTATAAAGAATGGAAACATGTAATGTTTAATGTATGTAAACAAAAAAAGTTAGTTTCTTTTTCTATTAACATATGTATTGTCTATGCCTTAACTGATATTTTAAGAAAGGTGTTTTAAAAATTAATCACAGCAGTCCTGAATCATTTCAAAATTCTGCACCCATATTCCAGCATGGAGCAAAATCTTCAGGGGCACAATTTAGGGAGGTTATATATGCACAGTGTATTAGATTACATTTCTCAACTCTTCCCCGAATTCTGTCATTACTGTTGCTTGGTATCTGTCTGTCCAAATGTAATGGTAAGGATGGAGGATTGCAAGAATTCCTTGATAAAAGAGCAAGCCATGAAGTTCCACCTAGCCAGAAAGGCTTAAGATATAATTCCACTATCTTACTTTATCCAATCTATTCACTTCAACAGCAAGACTTGTGGCTTCAGGCAGTAGTCATTCAGCAACTTTGACTCTCTAGTCTCAAAAACTCCTTCTGTAGCTCCCATAATACACCAATCCTCCCTAACTTTTAAATCTCATTTCCTACATTCCTGCTAACACTGGTTGACTTTGGCTAGTGTCACTGGTAGATTTTAGCTAATTTTCTTGTTTGTCCTATCTCATTTCTTTCGAGTTGCTTTCTGGGTATAAGTAGTCATGATTTTTTAATTTGTTGTTGATAAACATTTTTTCAAAGAGTTTATTAATACTGGATAAGGATCTGGTTTCAAGAAATATTTAAAATATGGATATACAGTTCCCCTTCAGGGCACTCATTTCTTAGGCATATGTCTGGGAGTAGAAACATCTCCATTTCCAGTTGTGTTATTGTGCTATCTGTTAAAAGTTTGGTGCCAGAGCACTTCTTGAAAGAAGAAACAAACCAACAAGAAAGGGGGTTGTTTCCTTCTGGTTCCTACGCTAATATTAAGGGTAAAAAAAAAAAAAAAGTTAGTATAGCAGAAACTTCTCTCCTGCTTCTGAAGCCCCCATGATGGATATTTCTCCTTTAATTGCTATAGACAAACCATCTTCAGCTGGCAAGTCTTGTGGTGCTACAGCTACACAATTGCAAGAAATAAAATGCATGTCATTTCCTTGGTTACTATGTTTCTTGGCTGTCCAGTTTCTGCCTTGTATTTATCTTGTCTAGCTGTGGAATAGCTCCTTCATACTGTCAGCTGTAGCTTAGCAGATTTCTCTGTATTACTGAGGTAGTCTTTTGCTGGTCTTACTCCTTACTCTACGTTAAACAGTCCATTAGTCTACGTTAAATAGTCTTAAGTTAATGAGTCCATTTCTATAGTGCCTTTTTTAAAGTTAAAATCTGGATGCATTTAGTTAGGTAAATGTTGTTACTTATTATAAATGTATACATCAAATTATTATTTATCTATTGTAGTATATACACTGAATGCATCTTCATTTGTACATTATTTTATTTATTTTATAAGAAAGCATGGATTATTTAAATAATGTTTTGTTTACATATTTATGTTGTAATTGATTGATGGTTTTATCTAATTAATTGATTAATTGTGTGGGTTGATACTATTTAAAGGAGGGGTTTGATTAATGGATTTTATCTGAAGAAGTCAGTTCCTTTGACGAAAACGTGTGTGTTTGTTTGTGATATCTAATTTAGCACGTTAATAAACCTTGTGGTTATCTTGCCTGTGGTCAGTACCTTATTGCGAGTAAACGTGTCCTGGTGATTCCGGTCTGGTGTAGCTGCTTTGTGGATATTGGTATTAGTTTTTTGCAGCGTTGTTCTTTTGGAAGGTTTGTCATGGCAGCCAGCCCGGTTTCTCCTTTTGGGCAGGAGGGACAGAGAGGTTTTTCTTTCGATGGATCCAGGTCCGAAGGGGACGGATTTGTGCAACTCACGGGTCAACTGACCACCTTGATTAACTTGCTTACTCCTATCGGTGTAGGCATCAGTAACATTATTAGTGAACAACGTAATATTATGCAATTGGTTTCTTCTTGTAACCGCATTTCACCTTCCAACAGTGGTTCACTTGGTATGGTCCGTACCAAAGTGAGGGCAAAGCAAGGGAACAGTGATACTAATGAGTATGACCGCACACCGGCGGTTTTGCGTGAAGCTGCTGTTTCCCCGAGTCAGGAAACAAACAGGAGTGCTGACCAACAGGGGAACGGTTTCCCGACCTCTACTTTTATGGACTGGATGTTTACCAAGCCCGAATTTTTGTTTGACCAGAACAACAGCGACCGTACGGGACCGGGTAGGACTTACCTGGAGACTCGACGTCTATTTGAAAATGCCTTGTATCATTACAAAACTTTGGAGCTGGACAATCTATATTTGACTGAGAATTTAAATAAAGGTATTGTACCTAAGGGTCTCAGGGTTTCTAAATACCCTAACCAGGTTACACCTGGTAGTGATTTTCATAAAGAACTTATTGCTGCCTTTGACCAATGTGGTTTAAATATAGTTAAAGCAATTATAAAGAAAAACTGTCATGAACTTTCTATATTGCAACAAGATATTTCTCATTATTATAAACGTATGACAGAAGATTTACTTTTTGATTCAGCCAAGTATCATGACATCCGGAGGGATGTAGATATGCATTGTGACATGGTACTTAGTCGTAAATATAAAAAGTTAAGGAGGGATATTTTAGAATATAAGGAGGGGCGGCAGTATCCTAACCCTCCGTCTAATAGATGGCGTACCTACCATCAGGCCAGTGAAGCTACATATAGATCTAATGACCCCAATCCCATTATGTTGGAAAACTCTAGGGGTGAAGTATTTTCCACGGATGAAACATCAGGGGAAGGTTTTGAGGGTGAACAGGTGTTACGAAGATCTGAACGCATACGACAGCAGGGGCAACATTCCAACGAAGATCACCCCCCTTTAGTCCAGGCTCCGCAGGAACAGAGAGGGGGTGGGGGGCCCCCTCGGGTATGGAAGAAGAACAGGGGACACAACTGGTAGTATGTGACCAGTTGTCCATTGCACCGTCAGGGCAGTTTTCCCTACACACCAAAGACAAATATTGTATTTACAACTACAGTGATTTTGTGATCACTGATACATGTTTCCAATTGTTTACAAAGGGTTTCAAATTTGTACCAAACAAGCGTAGCAATTTGGTACATGCAATTTTAGATTTGAAACTCTTTGTACGCAAATTGAACCTAGAAAACCTTTTAGGTGGCATATCTGGTACTTCTAGTTTACATCTGAGAAAATCCAGTACTTTTAACCCCCCACTACACCCTCAGCTCAAAAATCTTGAGCAAAGGATTGAGAGGAGGTTCCGTAAGGAATTAGGTTCGGATAGACTCAGGGACAACTTAACTATTGATGAAAAGAATTTATTGGAAAAACTAAGTAGGGAACCTGGGTTGAGAATCATGGAACCTGATAAGGGTGGGGGGACTGTCATCATGGATGCCCATTTGTATCAGGCTAAAATGTACGATATTTTGCATGACTATGATAAGTATACTTCTGCTTCTATAAATGAGATTCATTTGTCTTACCACAAAATTGACTTGGCTATACAAGATTTATTAGATCAGGAGGTAATTGAAATGGACACCTACACCTTCCTTTCTAATTCCAATCCACGGGTACCCTCTATTTTTGGGATACCCAAGGTACATAAAAATTTGGAGGACCCTCCTTTGAGGCCCATAGTGGCTGCGCAGGGCTCCAAAACACATAGTATTTCTAAGTACCTGGATTGGAAATTAAAAGAACTGTGGGGAAGGCAAGGTTATATATTAAAGGATTCTTGGGCCTTTCTACGTAGCATACAACCTCATCTATTTGAAAAAGATGTTGTGTTTTTGACAATCGATGTGGTTGATCTCTTCTCCGTTATCCCTAATGAGGTAGGGTTGGAATGGTTGGAGGAAGCCTTGTGGGAATGCCCAAATATCACCAACAATGATGTCCATTCCATTACTCACTTAATGGAGTTGGTTTTGAAAAATAATTATATCTTTTTTGCTGGTGAGTATTTTCATCAGATTTTGGGAGTTTCCATGGGAGCTAATTGTGCCCCAACCTACGCGGATATTATCCTGTATATGTGGGAGCAAAAGTATGTCACTAATAGTTCCTTTTCAAACTATTGGAACTTTTATGTTCGATTTCTTGATGACATATGTATTTTTTGGAATGGCCCTGTGGGTGACATCCAAAAGTTTATTGATTACCTACATACCACTACCTCTTTTTTAAAATTCACCCATCAGATTTCGTTTGAAAGGGTAAACTATTTGGATGTGGCTCTTATAAAGGAGGGGGAAGGGGTAAAATCCTGTATTTACAGAAAACCTACCTTCTCCAATGGTTATTTACATTACACTAGTTCACATCCACGTTATCAAAAAAGAGGTATTCTTAAGGGACAATTTGTTCGAATATCTCGAATGACTTCTGTTGAAGAAGATTTTAGATTGGAATGTGGGGTATTAACAGCTTTGTTCTTCGAGAGGGGTTATCCCATCTAATTGATTACATCAGTACAGGAAGAGGTTAGTGCAGCCCGACATACTAGGTTTAGACCTATTTTGGGGGAGACATGTACAGAATTGGATGGGGGGACCCCAATGGGTACTACGGAAGTAAATTTTGGTAATTTTACCTTTGTTACCAGCTTCAGTGGTAATGCATTCCATGTTAGGAACATTGTTGACCAGGAATGGTCTATGTTCCAAGAATTTACTGATTTGAACGCCTTTAAAGCCAGGTCAGTTAAAACTATATATAAAAGAGGCCAGAATATGAAAAGGGTATTGGAGAATCAGGAACTTTATATACCAACTTCCAAAAACAAAACTGGCACATACAAATGTGGGCGTTGTCCCTATTGTAAGTTTATTATACAAAGCAGTCATTTATATTTAGAAAGTCGGTGAGGGACATCAAAACCAATGGTTATTGTAATTGTGCATCTAGTGGATTGGTTTACTTGGCTATGTGTCAAATGTGCCCAGCGTTCTATGTTGGAAAAACTGAGCGCCAGTTTAAGAAGCGCATATACGAGCACAGGTATGACATAGCCAAGTGTAAAAATACCAACGCATTGTACAAGCATTCCACTGAATGTCAAGGGGCAAGTTTTTTGTTTTTTGCCATAGAAATGGTTCCAAAAGACATAAGAGGTGGGCCCTGGGAGGCTAGTTTGGCACATAGGGAAACTTTTTGGCAAATTTTGTTGGCGGCCACACAGCCCCCAGGACTAAATGAGTCCATTTCTATAGTGCCTTTTTTAAAGTTAAAATCTGGATGCATTTAGTTAGGTAAATGTTGTTACTTATTATAAATGTATACATCAAATTATTATTTATCTATTGTAGTATATACACTGAATGCATCTTCATTTGTACATTATTTTATTTATTTTATAAGAAAGCATGGATTATTTAAATAATGTTTTGTTTACATATTTATGTTGTAATTGATTGATGGTTTTATCTAATTAATTGATTAATTGTGTGGGTTGATACTATTTAAAGGAGGGGTTTGATTAATGGATTTTATCTGAAGAAGTCAGTTCCTTTGACGAAAACGTGTGTGTTTGTTTGTGATATCTAATTTAGCACGTTAATAAACCTTGTGGTTATCTTGCCTGTGGTCAGTACCTTATTGCGAGTAAACGTGTCCTGGTGATTCCGGTCTGGTGTAGCTGCTTTGTGGATATTGGTATTAGTTTTTTGCAGCGTTGTTCTTTTGGAAGGTACGTTAAACAGTACTTACTTTTTTGTTTCCTGCAGCTGACCATCAGCAGTCTCTGGTGCGTATCGTCAATCGCCAGATCTGCCTACCCTTCTTGGCATGCTCCGGATTTCCTTCAGCATGGATTGGAGCCAGTGAGGAGATCAAGGTGTCCCAAATCTGTGTCATTCTGCTTGCCAGGAGGGTTTTTTCTTTATGCACTAATATTCCTTTCCTCACACATGTGCATTCTGACATCTGACAGGCGAGCTTGAAATGGGGACATGCTAGTGTATCATCCTAGCCCTGTGGTGACTCAACCAATGATCTCCACGCTTCCTTGCTAAGAACAATACCCACCTCCTTGTCACAAGAGTCCACCAGGAATCAAGCTTGGAGTGTTCAGGCCCATGCCCTCCCTTCAGAATGGAAATGCCTATCCTTGCTTGCATGCACTTTATGCGCCTGAAACACTTATCCAACCCACGTCACCAGGGCCATAGTAAGGACATCTCTCTATGCCACGGTACTGTCTAGGCTCCAGACTGTCTCTGTTATGCTGCTAGACCTCTCTTCCTATAAAGGAACTGTATCACTGGAACTGTATTTTACTTCACAGTGAACCACAGGCTGTTGTTTTTGTTAGGTTATTGCACTGTTTTTGGCCCATTTCATCTTAGTTTTTCCTATACTAGCATACTTGGGTCTCCCCTCATTCTTGAGATTTTCTATGACTGACCTTGTAGCTTACCTTACATAAAGCATACTTTTCTTGGGGCTTGACAACGGTTTACAGACCTTAGGCTGTTATGACTCTTGCATTTGTTTTATCAGTTGAGGTTATTTCTTATTAGTTCTCATTCTACATGCACGGACACTAGGTAATCTTTTACTAGTCTAGTTGCATTAATATTTATCTGAATTTTGGTACAATATGAATATGTTATCTGAATACTAGTATAATGCGAATTGGCTCTTGATCTTTGAATACAGTGTTTGCCATTCCTCTCCTGTTGTTTGAGTGATTTTCAGTTTTACTCTCCTTTCTTTGTTGTGCTTCATAGGTCCTATATCTCCAACTGTGGTCCCCCTTGGAAGTAACTGCCTTTGAGGACGGTCTGTTCTAGGATTCACCCAGCAGGATATATTTGGAATGCTTTCCTATATCAGGCCTATTGCATACAGAAATTTTGTACTTGCTGTAATGACTGATATGTAAGACCAGGTCCATCGTTCCAGTATAACCCCCCCCCCCCCTGCTTCCCCTTGTTATTTTTAGTCTGGGATTGGACATTGCTTCTAAGAGCCTTTGCTTCTTTCCTTAGATCCTTCCCTTTTTTAGTTCTGTCTTTCACTGGCTAACAGAGATCTGGAGTGGGATACTTCTGCGCATAGAATTTGGGGTAAATGAGAAGAGACTGATGGCCTAGGAGCATTTTTTAGATGCCGAGCTGCCAAAGTCCTGTAGGCAGAGGAAGATGGATCCTGTCTTAACATAATTTAGTGTTGTTTCTTACATTAGAAAGGATGATTAGCTTTTTGTTTTCTTTGCTATAGGCAAAACAGGTTAGAAAGTGTTGAAGGTTAGCTTGTCCAGACTGTACTGCCTTCTGGTACTCTAAATATAATAAAAATCGTATTAAAAGATAATTCTGCTAGAGCTTATGGCTACATCCTCCTTTTTCTTTCTCAGTCTTTTATTAGTGACATTTGAATGGCTGCAACATGGGCTTCTCTGCATGCCTTCCTAAGACAATATATGCTTGATTTGATGTCAAGGTTCAGGTCAATATTTGGGTCTACCGTTATTCATGATATTCTGGCTTGATGCTACAAAACTGGTAACTCTGTCCTGCTGTTAAGTGAACAGACTCCATCATGTAAGATACAGGTATTAAATACTTAACATAATGTTGCATCTGTTCACTTCAACATATGCCCCCTCCATTCCCACTTGCTAGAGAGAAGTTCCTGCACAGGGGGATGTCGAGCAAAAACCCCTGTATGCCATAGAGTTGTATTAAAATTGTTAGCTGTGCTTCATAAAGGGAGCAAATGCTGTTCAGAGGGAAATGGAGGTGTGTGCCTTATTGGAGTTAGAGCAGTATTTGTGCCTGTGGAGACTTAAAGATACGGAAGCATTGCTGCCTGCAGCTACTAGTCCTTCTGTTGAAGTGACCAGAAGTGAATAATGAAGATCTAACATTATGTTTGTGCCTTGGAAAACCAAGGCCCTTGGTGCATTCTGGAGCTTAGTGGTTTTAGACACATTTATTTCCAATGCAGTCCCTCATTCCTTGGCTAGCAAAAAGAAGACTCCATGTGGTCTTTGGACTTCCATGATGCTTACCCTGCCATTAAACATTGCTAAGGTGTCCTGGAGGTTTTTACACTTTTGGGTTAGGTCCAGTCACTGTTGGTCTTGTATGCCTCTGTTTGGTTTCCCCTTTACCCCCAGGGAGTTTACAAAATGTTTTGTAATACACCAGAGAATACTATTATAATACAAGCATCAGCTTAACTGAAAGTAGGAAACAATGTTTATGAAATATTTGTAATAGCAGCTCATCTCAGACTGTAGGAATTCAAGATTTTTCTGTATTTGGACAACTGCTGTTTTCCACTCTTACACTGTTCTTCATCAGAAGGCGTTTCAGCCCATTCTCATTGAGTAGAGACTTGCTGTGTCTCATGTCATCTCTGTCTAGGCACTGGTCTTCATCAAGTTTTCTGTAGTCACAATTGTTTGTCATGCATGATTGCCTCAGGGTAAGATCCTGTCCATCCAACAAGTGTTTTTTTCCCCATAAAACCCTCCCATATAATTTCTGTAGAATCCTGCCTCAAGGCAGTGGGTTTGCTGGTAGCATCAATGTGCATGGTTCCTCATGCAAGTCCTTCAGTAGATTTTTTGGGTTAAATAATCTAAGTGTCCTGACTCTTCTTCATCCAGTTTAGATCTTCAAGGCATGCTGCTTGCATCTGATCTAGTGGCTGGCATTATAGGTTCATAGGTTCATACTAGGCTATCTGCCCTAGGGCATTTATAAGCCTAGCCAGAATGTGTTTGGCTTTCGCCACCCATTTTAAATTTATTTTGCTATGCCCTTTTTCGAGGTTAGTATACTGTGCCTCTGTCTAACAGTGACACAGAATTGATACCCGGGGTAAACCTACGATCTCCCATCCACTCATCAAGATTCCTCTTGAAGAGAGTCAATGAGGGACCCTGCCTAACCTGGACTGGGATTTTATTCCAGAGTGAAGGGAGCCTCTGGGTTATGAATCTGTCCCTGCAGCACGTCCTATTTATTTCAGTGCTGAGGTTCAAGTCTCTTGAGCGCGTAGCTCAATGGGATTTGGATTTTCTGAGGTGCAGCATGTCCATTAATTCTGGGTTGGACATGGCTTTATACGTCAGGCACAGATCGCCTCTGAACAGGCGGTTTGCCACTGAGTAGAGCTGGAGTTTCTTTAACCGGGCAGCATATGGCATCTGTTTGAGCCCTTTGATCCTCTTGGTGAGGTACTTTTGGGGTCTTTCCAGTTGCTGCAGGTGTCTGGTAAGGTACATCCCAAAAGGGGCATTGTACTCAATTATGGGCCTGATGAGGGATGAGTAAAGAGGCACGATGACCTCCCCTGATCTAGATGTGAATCCCTTCATGATTAGGTGGGCTATATAAAATGTTTTTCTAACCACTTTGGCCACGTGGTTGTCAAATGAGAGATTGCTATCAACTTGGGTCCCCAGGTCCCAATTACTTCTTCTGTACTTAATGGATTCCCACCTATGTGGTAATTTGTGGGCACTTTGTTTTTGCCAAAGGGGATGACTATACACTTTTTGGCATTTAGCTTGAGGCCATGGCTCTGGCACCAGTTGTTTGTTTCTATGAGGCCCTTTTGGAGGATGCTTGTGTCAGCTGGAGAGTCGATTATGGCGCCCAGTTTGCAGTCATCTGCGAACTTGGTCAGCCACAGTCCTTCCGTGTTGGCCTGTACCTCCGAGAAATATATACCGAACAAGAGAGATCCCAGGACTGAGCCCTGTGGGACACCACTTGGAACTGGTTTGGAGTCTGACATGGCTCCAGCAATTCTAACCATGTGGGTTCTGTCCTTGAGCCAGTTTGCAATCCATCTAGTGACATAGGGGTTTATATTTAAGCTGGTGAGCTTATCTTTAATGCCCGAGTGGGGTATTGTATCGAAGGCTTTTGCGAGGTCCAGGTAGGCTGTGTAGACCACCTTCCCCTCGTCAATGGCCTTGGTGACTGTTTCAAAGAAATCAACCAGTTTTAAGAGGCAGGATCTGCCCTTAACAAAGCCGAACTGGGTAGGATCCAGTGTCTGTAGGTCCCCAATATCTTTATTTATGAGGTCCATGATGATCCTTTCCATAGCTTTGCAGACCAAGCTAGTCAGGCTTATGGGGCGATAGTTTCCAGGATCCGTTGAGGCACCACCTTTATGGAGAGGGACCACTGTTGCTGTACGCCACTCTTTGGGCACATATCCTGTAGTAAGGCTGAAATTGAACAGTAGTTTTATGTTTGGGTTTAGCTCTTCTTGGAGTTCATGTAGGACGCAGCCCGGGACACCGTCCGGTCCCATTGATGCTGTGTTTTTGCTTTGAAGAGGGCGGCTCTTACCTGAGCATCTGAGATGTCAGGGGGGCAGCACTCTGCTGGGATAGATATTTGCCCTTTTGGTGGGGGGGGGGGAGAAGTTTGCGCTGAACGTTTCAGCTAGGATGTTGGCAATGTCTGTGGGTTCGGTGTATTTTTTATCATTTTGGACTAATTCAGAGCATATCTGGGAATTACCACCCAGGTTTCTAACATAACTAAAGAAAGCCTTGTGATTATCCTTAGTGTCCTGTGCAATTTTTCTCTCTAAGCTGGCCTTAGACAATTTTATGAGTGCCCGTAGTTTTTTGCTAATACTGATCAGTGATGCCTTCCCTTTTTGGGATTTTGCTCTATCATTTAGTAGCTTCCTCCTTCTGTTGTATAGTTTGTTTATGGCTGGGGTCTACCAGACAGGACGTCTGTCTTTGGAGGATTGGGTCTTGGTTTTATTTGGGATCGCATGATCCATACATTCCTGAAGGTGTTCATAGAATGCGTTTATAAAGGATTCTGCGGTTTGGGCCGTATTTTCCACAGGCCCGGGGGCTTTGAAGGATTCCACCTCAGTTTTGAGGAGTGTGAAATTTGCTTTAGAGACGTTTTTCACTGTGGTCGGGATGTGAATATCCAGTGAGATTAGTTTATGGATTGATCTTACCAGTGAGGGATACACTTCTGGTCTGGAGCATAGAGTCCCCACGTTGGTGATGATCAGGTCCAGTATGTTTTCCCCTCTTGTGGGAGTGGTAACAAGTTGTTCCATAGCATTTGAGTTTATAAATTCTAGGAACCTTTAGGCTAGGGTGTTGGAGCTAGAGTAATGCTCCCAGTCTATGTTTGGGTAGTTGAAGTCGCCCAATATAATGGTGTTTGGAGAGACCTTCATATTTTCCAGTGTTCTCAGGAAGGCCGAGTGGGGTTCCTGGGTTTGGGAGGGTGGTCTGTAGCAGGCTATAAACTGGAAGGCAGTTTTACCCACTGTTAGTTGCACATGGATAGTCTCTGATGCTTCGTGCCTTGCCACCAACCTGGAGGTGTGGGTATCTTTTGATGAATATCGATACTCCCCCTCCTTTTGTGGTTCGGTCCAAGTTTTGGGGCCGAAAAGCATGGTATGAGGTATAACCTGGTAGTGCTGGGGTGCTCTCGGGAGCCCTGAACCAGGTTTCTGTTACTGCACAGATATCGATGTTCTCCATGCTAAGGAGAGTTTTGAGTGCGTGCATCTTGAGGTTTAGTAGCATTACTCTTAGTTTCTTATCCCTTGTGATACCTATGAAGGTGGGTTTGTCTTTTGAGCCTTGCCTAAAAAAGGCACTATGGGGGTAGCAAGAGCCTTTGCCGATATCCGAAAGCCCAGGGGTGACAGGTGCAAGCCGTCCCTAGCGAAGCATCATGGCTTGTCGAGCATATCATCCCAAGCTGACAGGCATTGGATCCCCTTTGAATGACGCCAGTACTTAAGCCAGTTTTTGAAATTGATCATCTTGTCTTCATATTGTGGCATCATTCTTGGTGAGGGTAAGATGTTACTCAAGGTCAGGGTCATACCGGCCTGGGCTACATGCTCAGAGAGCTCCTGTATGTCTCTTTTCATGTAGTCCAGGGAGGTACGTCTCAGGTCATTCACACCAGCATGGACAATGACTGAGTCATATTTGTTCTTGCCTTGGAGTGACCTGAGTGCTTGTGTTATGTGGCGGATCCTAGCGCCCGACAGGCTGCTCACCGTGACCCTCTCCTTGTTCAGCCTGGTGAGTGGGACGTCAGTGTGCCTGACGATAGAGTCACCTATTACAAGTGTATCAGGTGTGTTGTTTAGTCTTAAGGGCTGTGACTGTTCGGCACACTGGCTTTGTGAGATATGTGTTGCACGTGTTTTGTTTTGGGGTAGCGGTTGCTTGGGTGTCTGCTTTGGAGGTCTCTGTTGCTTAGGCAGATATTTATTTAGAGCCTCCGAGTATGTTTTTGTGTGATTATGTGTTTGGTTTGCTGTCGTGGTAGGTCTATGTGAGACTGGAATTGTAGTGAGTGTGGTTTCCTTCTCCTCCTGACTGGTTATGCCAGCACTGAGTTGAGAGAGCTTAGCCTCCAGTTTGGCTATATGGTTGCATCTCTCACATGTGTTGGAATTTGTTGGGAGGAGGAGAGGGTTGTCTGTGTACATGAGGCAGTTGTAACATTGCCTCAAGATTCCCAGATTCACCAGCTGGACCGGAGAGGAGATTGACAACTGACCTTTGGACATGCTAGAATAATATTGGGAATTCCTTTATAATTGAAAACCAGGGCCAGTGGGGAGTGAGGGTGTAGTGCTTTTAATTTTCAGTGCTGACTTATATAATTGCTTTAGTGAGCAAGTGCCAGGTAATTTAAGTGCAATGTGTTACATGTAACTTAAATGCAAAAATGACAAACAGTAACTTTCTTTCAAGTGAAACAAGGAAATAAGTACAGTAAGCAATGCAGATATCACTAGTGATCCACAGAAGCACTGAGAAGCCGCGTATTAGGTGGAATTAGCGTTCCAGGGAAATAACAAGCAAACAAGCAAGCAGCATATAAACAAAGCTAGATTCAGCAGGCCTGGATCTAGTCTATGCTACAGCAAACAAGGTGTATCAATTTCAGTAAGAAGCAGTTCAGATATGCATGCACTATAAGCCTTTAACCAGAAATTCCCAGCTCAGAAGGGCAGAGTCCAGCCTCTCCTCCCACAAGAGTGCAGACCACGAACCCTCTTAATGTAAAATAACTGGCCTGAAAGCCCAAGTGCTTACACCAGAATTAATACACTTTTAGAATAACAGACACTGAGCCCTCAATCAGCAGTTCCCACCCTAGAAGGATGTAAGCTACCTGTTCTGCCACTACAGTGCAGACCACAAACCCTCTCAGTGCAAAACAACTGGTCCGAAGCCCAAGTGTTTAAACCAAAAGGCTTAGAATGAGTTACACCAAGCAGTAATAAATACAATTGAGTACTTTTAAGATGATGCAAAAGTAAAATAAAGTAGGTAGAAACACAAGTACAGTAAAAGCAGATGAAATTTTTTTTTTCTGAACAAGTGCTGAGATCAAAGAAACAGATTTGAGTGCTGAAACTAGAAAAATTGCTAGTTATAAGAAAAAAAACTAAGCTAGAAGGCTTCCCTCCAACACAGAAGGGCTTGGGGGCTCAGAAGCTTACAAATAGTCTATACCACCTAACAGGAAAGGCAGGAAACGAGCTTAAATTTTTTTTTTCTGTTTCCCAGATGCTCTCTTTGTACACAGTAGGAGTGCCTGAAATCAGAATATAATCTCACTGCACTCAGTTGAGTGAGCAAATGAGATGGGCCCAGAAGGAGTATCCAAACACAAATTTACAAGAGGGGCGGGCAGTTTCAAGGCCACTAATATTAACACCAAAACAAAAACAGAGAGGGTGGGTGGGACTAACTGAAGAGCAGAGTCAAAACTTCCAGTTCAGTTAATATTCCTGCAACCAATCGATTTAAATACTGTATTGTTTGAAGAAAAAAAAGTGCAGATTAAGGTATTTAAATTCTCTTATACGTCCAGTTGAATACAGCTAGTTCTTAGCTGGCCAAAGCTGAGTTTTTTAAGCAGAAGATATTTCACACTGTACCACTTAAATAGGCAAGGACAGGAAATCAAAGAATGTGGCTAATCCCACACCTGTAATTACTAGCAAATAATAAAATTCAGCAAACACTGACTAACTTCCAGTTCAGTTAATATTCCTGCAACACAGTTAAAATCAATTTAAATACTGTATTTTTTGAAAAAAAGTGCAGATAAAGGTACTTAAATTCTCTTATATGTCCAGTTGAATACAGCTAGTTCTTAGCCGGCCAAAGCTGAGGTTTTTAAGCAGAAAATATTCTAAAAAGAAAGTTTTTCCTGTTACAGATTGCCAGGTGACCATCACCATAGATATATCTGCCTTAGGTTGTGTGATTGTTTCAATAACAAATATTTGAATAATCTGGATTCCCTAAGAAATGAGGGCAGTGCTTCTGTTATTTATAGCATTTAAAGGCACTCTTGCAAAGGGAGTCCTTCTCATTCAGTCAGATAAATTGGCTGCAGTCTGATACATCAGTAAACTGGGGAGATCCTGCACTTAGCCATTATTAAGATTCCATGAGGTTGTAGCAGTAGGTCATAATGTTCTGTTGCTTCCTGATGGCAGAATATATTCTAGGGTAGATAAAGCCACTGGTGGACAGATTAAACCATTGTCTTCTTGTACCCCATGAATGATGCATCTCAATTAAACAGTAACAGAAAATATTTTGTCTTTGTTTGCCAGCAGGTGCCCCATCTGCTTTTTGTTGATTCTAAATCCAGGAGATTAGGCAAAGTTTGGTCTAGCCAACCCTTAATCATGTGACTTCGTTTATGCTTTTACCTAATTTCCTGTAATGATGACATCCATAGTACTCAGTGACCATTATCGTCGTCACTCGCTTTAGTTCAACTAGACTTGGTTCCTTTTTCTGCTCTACCTCCTGCACAGATACTTATGGCTCTGGCCTTCCAAGATACATGCTAGTTCACTCTTCTGACCAGTCTTATCCAAATCTCCATGCACTGAGGCTAACTGCTCGGCTACCCCAGTTCTCTAGGATAACTCCTTGACTAATCAGTTCTATTAATAGCTAAATGCTTCAGTTTCTTAAATACAATAGTCAGTATCATTACCACTGCCCTGTAGCCTTTTACTAAGAAAACTTACTGAGAGAAAATGACTCACTTTTTATCCCAAAGCAACCCACAAAAGTGTAGATCCCTTTTCTGGTACTATCCCAATGTCCCTCTGTAATCTGTCAGAATCTTTTACTTTCATTTACAGTATTATTCCATCATAGTTCATTTGGTGGTCATCTCTAATTTTCTTTTTGGTCAAGATTTTGCCTCTCTACATCTTTGAAAGTCAGCAAGACATTTAATTTTGGTACAGGACCTTTAAGCACAGACCTCTTTTTGGGAATCCAAGTCCTCTTGGGAATAGTTTCCTTGCCCTCAAGAAGTTTATCCTTACACTGTTCAAGTTTTCAGCCTTGTACGATTTAAATTTTTTGTCTTCAAAGACCCTCTTTACAGTGACTGTTGTGTGTGCTGAGATAATCTCTGAACGCTGAACTTCAGGTCCTTTCTATCAGACTTTATTTCTGTTTTGTAAAGGATTGATCTTGGGAGTAGCTCATCCTTTATGCCTGGAGTAACCAAAGAAACAAATTGAAATCAGACGATCAGTTTAATTTTGGATAGCATCAACTTCATTGTATAGGTGTTTTAGTTAGCTCAGATTTTACATAGACTGAGCTAAGTCAGTCAGAAAAGATAGTCGTAGAAGGCCTGAGCCCTTTGCTAAATTCCATTTGGGTAAGGAAGTTGCAAGGCACAGCCTTTCCAAATGGTTAGCCCAACTGTATTTACTTTTCCTTTGAGACGTGCAGTAGGCCTCCACTTCTAGCTACTAGAGCTTGATCTGCTGGTGTGGCCACTTCCACAGCATTTTCCATAATGCTGCTTTAAATGACATCAAGACAGCAGCAAGCATGGTCTTTCCTTAACACATTTGCAGGGCAGTATAGGCTGAGCATGGTTTCCAGGTCCCAGTCTTCTTTCAGAGCTTCTGCCGTCATGGTTATATTCCCATGAGGGTAGCTGCTCTTGAAGATAATAAGCTAGGAACTCTTTTTCTTTTTTTTTATTAACAAGAAGCATCTTTATTAAATTATCACTTATGACATAGGCAATCATACAGTTACGTAAATGAAAACAAACCATGTTGAGAGATTTTCAGTTGCAAACATTGTACATCACTTATCTGCTCCGTCATTGTCAGTCAAACATTACATAGCTTAGTCAATTCCTGCCTTCCCTTAAACCTCATTCCTCCAAAACAGTATTCTGCTTGTATTGTTCCCACAATTCCTATTTTTTCTATGTAAATTGCTTGTACCTTTTTTTAAAGATTCCACTTCCAATACTTTTATCTCTGCTACTATATTCACTACTCCTAATACAGTTGGTTTAGACTTTATCATTTTGTAGTATTTTTTTTTTGTTTTTGTTTTTTGGCAGTACCGCAGTGGTGGTGGTGCGGTAGCGTTGTCGCCTCACAGTAAGACGCTGTCCGGTTCGACTCTTAGTTAGAGCGCCTTCTACGTGGAGACATGCATGAATGGGCATACCTTCGTTGAAGGTTGTGCATCAGGGCTGGCGACTCGGTACGTAAAAATCAACTGCCAATCATTAGCGGACCGGAGTTCCGCTGTGGCAACCCCTAACCGGGAAAAGCCGAAAGTCACAACAACAACCAGAAGTTAAACTTAGCAAGGCCTAAAATCATTTTGTTAGTTACGCCAATTTGCTCACCCAGTATTTCTGATAGAGTAGTCTGCAGGGAAATTTTTGGTCAACTCATTACATTCCCAAAAATATGTTCCCAGTTACCTCTTTCTTCCCCATCACACCTCCAACATTTGCAGTCTGCCTGAGGAGTTTGAGTCTGCTTGGGGTTTAAAAATACCTATGCAGACACTTCCAAGCAAAGATCCTAAATCTTCTAGACTTTGTTGCATATTTGGAGGCTATACATAATATCCCTCCTTTGTTTCTCTAGACTTTGTTGCATATTTGGAGACCATACATAATATCCCTCCTTTGTTTCTCTAGACTTTGTTGCATATTTGGAGACTATACATAACATCCCTCCTTTGTTTCTGTGTGAATTGCTGATCAGTCACGCCTTCCCTATCCTTTCTACCTTCCTGTGATTGATTCCTGTAGTTATTGTGCAATATTTTATGTGCCGTACTAATTATCCCTTCTGTTCCATATTCTACCAATGCTGATCTTTCACTTGGGATTCCCCTATTTCTTTCTCCTTGCCTATACTCTGATATCAATCCTTGATAGGGAAAGCAATCTCTAGCCTGCAGTCCAAACAAATTCTTGACCTTTTCCCATTCTATTACTTTTAATTCTCTAATTATTTGCTCCCGATACCTTGCTTCTTTGGCCAGTTTTCTGTAGTAAATTCCAGCCCCCTCTTGCTTATTTTCTGTAGCCCTAATTACAGTCATCCCTATCAGCAGAATCTCCTTTCTCCGTCCCCGTGTTGGCTTAGTTCTTAGAATTCTTTCTGCTACTTTATGAATATGATATTCTGTATGGTTACTGTTGTTCGCCTTAAGGATGTGTATCCAAAATCTCAGTCTCTCCTTGTTTCTTGAGCTTCCTCCCATTTTATCATTATCCCTTTCATAGGCGGTTACGAGGCTAATGGCCTCAGGACCCTTACAAGCCTATCCAAGTTCAACCTGTGTTACCAAGGGTGTCTGGTTCAAGCAGACACTGAAATCCACACCTTTTGCCCCTGTTCAAGAGGGACACAGGTGGAACCCCCCCGAGATGAATTTCCAGTTATCCATCCAATCGTCCAAATTGCAATTAAATAGGGCCAACGTGGGGCTTTGTTTAATGTGAATAAGAAGCTTTTTCAAAGGTGGGGCCACCTCTGTGAGACAAAATCTGTCTCTCCAGCAAGTTTTGTTGAAGTCGCATACCAGCGTAAGGTCCTTTGAGTGAGTGACCTGTGTGCCATTTGATTTGTGAATCTGCAGCATTTCCATTAAAGCTAGGTCAGAGATTGCTCTATATGCAAGGCACAGGTCACGTCTGAGCAGTCTGTATCACACAGAGTAAAGTGACAATGATTTCACTGCTTAATACAGATCTTGAAGATCCTGACTTTTTTGTAAGGAACCTTTGTGGCCTGTCCAGTTGCTGCAGGTGTTTGGAAAGGAATATACCAAAGGGTGCATTGTACTCTGTTATTGGCTTGATGATGGAAGAGAATGAGGGGGCGGGGGCTATAACCTCTTTTTTTCTGGAGGCAATGCCCTCACATATGAGATGAGGAATATAAAATGCCCTTCTTACCACTGTGGAGGCATGGTGATCGAGGTTAATGTTGCTGTTGACCTGTGTGCCCAGATCTCTCACCACTGACTGTGTGCTAAGGTTATTGCTATTGATGTGGTAGTTTGCAGGAACGTAATCTTTGCGAAGGGGATGATGATGCATTTTTTTAGGTTCATAGGTAGGTACTAGGCTATCAGCCCTGGGGCCTATATAAGCCTAGCCAAAAAGGTTCCCTGGCTTTCGCCACCCAAGAAAATGATTTTCCTGTGGCCCTGTCAAGCCGTGCTGCAGAAGTGATCCCCGGTCGTCAAGATTTTTCTTAGAGGGCCAATGAGGAGCTTTGCTTGACATGAATGGGTAGTTTGTTCCAGAATATGGGAAGTTTCTGGAACGGGAATCTATCCCTCCAGCATGTTCTGTTTATTGTGGTGATGAGGTTTAGGCCCCTGGAGCGTGTAGTTCGGGGAGACTGTGATTTCTTTAAGTGTAGCATATCCAACAGCTCTGGGTTTGACATAGCTTTGTATGTTAGGCAGAGATCGCCTCTGAGTAAGCGATATGCGACAGAGTAGAGCTGGAGTTTTTTTAGAGTGTCTGCATTTGGCATCTGTTTGAGGCCGGTAATCCTGTTAGAGAGGTATTTCTGTGGCCTTTCCAATTGTTGTAGGTGTTTTGTGAGATACATGCCAAATGGGGCATTGTACACTATAATGGGTCTAATGAGGGATGTGTAGAGGAACAATGACTTCCTTTTTTCTAGAGGAGAACCCTTTTGTGATGAGGTGTGACATGTAGAAGGATTTCCTGACTACTGTGGCGATGTGGTTATCAAAGGAGAGACTACTGTCCACGTGTGTCCCGAGGTCTCTTATCACACTTTCAGTGTTTAGTGAGCTACCGCATATGTGGTAGTTCATGAGTACAGAGTTTTTCCCAAAGGGGATGACAATGCACTTCTTGGCATTGAGCTTGAGGCCATGACTTTGACACCAAGCATCTGTCTCTGTGAGGCCCTTTTGTAGAAAGTCTACATCATTAGGTGATTCTATTATGGCTCCCAGTTTGCAGTCATCTGCAAACTTTGTTAGCCAAACACCTTCTGTGTTGGCCTGCACTTCAGAGAAGTAGATGCCGAACAGGAGAGGACCCAGGACCGAACCCTGTGGTACTCCACTCATCACTGGTCTGAAGTCAGACTTGGAGTCTGCTACTTTTACTGTGTCGGTTCTGTCAGTGAGCCAGTTGGTCACCCATCTTGTGACATAGGGATTCATGCCCAGTTTAGTGAGTTTATCTATAATTCGAGAGTGGGGGTTGGTATCGAAAGCCGTGGCAAGATCAAGATAGGTTGTGTGCACTACCTTGCCCTAATCTATGGCTCTAGTGACTGCTTCAAAGAAGTCAGGTTTAGTAGACATGATCTACCTTTTACAAACCCAGATTGAGTGGGGTCCAGGGTTTGGAGGTTACCTATGTCTTTGTTTATAAGCTTCAAGATGATATGTTCCATTGCCTTGCAGACCAGGCTCGTCAGGCTAATTGGGGGGGGTAGTTTCTGGGGTCCTTGGTGGCACCCCCTTTGTGGAGTGGGATAACCATCACTGTGCTCCATTCAGTAGGCACATAGCCTGAGGTGAGGCTATGATTGAAAATGGTACTTAAGTGGGGTGCCAGTAAGTTCTGTAGTTCGTGCAGTACGCAGCCTGGGATGTTGTCTGGTCCCATGGATGCTGTGTTCTTGGCTTTGGAGAGTGCGGTCTTTACTTGTTCATTTGTGATTACAGGGGCTTTGCATTCTTCCTGTATTAAGATGGGCCCTTTGGAGGGTGAGAGGGGGGTAAAGTTAGTTAGCACTGAACCTATCTTCCATGATGTTGGCAATATAGGTTGGTTCTGTATATTTAGTGCTATTGTGCTGTAGCTCAGAGCAGATATGAGTGTTGCTACTGAGATTCTTGACATAGCTGTAGAATGCTTTGTGGTCGTCTTTGGAATCAGTGGCGATTTTATTTTCATAACTGGCTTTGGAGGATTTTATGAGGTATCTCAGCTTCTTGCTGAGGCTGACCAGGGAGTTCCTCCAATCTTGGGATTTTACTCTTTTTTGCAACAGCTTCTTCCTTCTGTTGTAGAGTTTGTTTATGGCAGTGGACTACCAGATTGTCTTCCTTTTTTTGGAGGCTGGTGTCTTGGTTTTGTTGAGGATGGCACAATCCATGCACTCGTGTATGTGGTTATACAGTGCATTTGTGTAGGATTCAGCAGTTTTACCTCTATTTTCCGTCTGCATGGGTGTCGTGAAGTTTGCCACTTCTGTCTTAAGCATGAAGTTCACTTTGGAATAGTTTTTGATGGTGGTTTCCTTAATGGGGGTGGGGGTGAGATATGAATGTCTAGGGTGATTAACTTGTGGTCGGATCTGACCAGTGAGGAGTTGACCTCTGGCGTGGAACACCGGTTACCCATATTGGTAATGATCAGGTCCAGGATATTGCTGCCCCTGGTGGGGGTGTGGACAAGCTAATCCAAGGCATTGGAATTTATGAATTCCAGAAAACGTTGAGCGAATGAGTTGGTACATGAGTAGTTTTCCCAGTTGATGGTGGGGTAGTTGAAATCGCCCATAATTAAGGTGTTGGGTTGTACCTTAATATTTTCCAGTATCTTAAGAAATGAAGAGTGGGAATCCTGGGGCATGGGGGGGGAATCTGAAACAAGCTTACAACCTGGATTGCAGTCTTCCCCAGCGTTAGTTGCACTTGGATAATTTCAGATGCATTATGTTGAGCAACTAACCTGGAGGTGTGGATATCCTTAATGAATATGGACACACCTCCTCCTTCAATGTTTCCGTCCAGGATAGGTGGCTGAAAGGTGTGGTATGAATTACAGCCTGGTAATGCAGGGGTGCTCTCTGGAGCCTTGAACCAGGTCTCCGACACTGCACAGATGTCTATGTTCTCCATTTTAAGGAGTGCCTTGAGTGAGTGCATTTTGAGGTTTAGACGTCTAGCATTGAGTAGCATTAGCCTCAGAGTTTGCTTGTTTGTACCCGTTACAGTGGTGAATTAAGCATTTGAACCTTGCGTAAAAAAAGGCACTATAGGGATGGCAAGAGCTTTAGCCAGTATCCGGAATCCCAGAGGTGACAGGTGACAGCCATCTCTGGCAAAGCATCATGGTCTGTCGACCATGTCGTTCCAGGCAGACAGATACTGGATCCCCATAGAATGACACCAGAAGCTTAGTCAATTGTTGAAGTCAATCGTTTTGTCCTTGTACTGTGGTATCATTCAGGGTGATGGCAGGATGCTACTCGGGGCTAGGGTCATACCTGCCTGGGCTACAAGATCCGAGAGCTTCTCCATGTCTCTCTTTATGTAGCCCAGGGAGGTACATCTCAGGTCATTCACACCAAAATGGACAGTGACAGTCATATTTGTACTTGTTGTGGAGTGAGTGCATGCGCTATCTGGCGGTTCCTGGCACCTGATAGGCAGCTCATAGTAACTTTCTCCTTGTTTAGCCTAGTGAGTGGGACATCAGTGTGCTTCACTATAGAGTCACCTATGACTAGTGTGTTGAGTATGTTGTTTTGCCTTATGGGCTGAGGTTGAGTGACACACTGATTTCTGTGGGCTGTATGTCATTTGGGTAGTGTTGGGGGTGTGGTGGGTGTCTGCATTTCAGCTTGGGAGGTCTCTGTTGCTTGGGCAGATTTTTATTGAGAGCCTCCGTGAATGTGGGTGTGTGCTTTGTGTTTCTATGTGTGGGTTTTGGTAGTGTGAGTTTTGAAGGACTATGTGTTGAGTGTGGTGTGGTGCAGGTGTTAACCTTCTCCTCTTTAACTGTCTATTTCATTCTTGGCAGGCGAGAGTTTGGCTTCCAGTTTGGCTATGTAAGTGCATCTCCCACAGGTTGTAGTCTTGGGTGGTAGGAGGAAGGGTTGTCAGTGTATATGAGGCAATTGCTACATTGCCCCAAGATGCCCAGATTCATCAGGTGGACAGGAGAAAACACCAGGAGCTGACTTATGGACATGCCTGGATAGGTGTTTTTTTAATTTCAGTACTAAGAACCGTTTTCCTCTTGACAAGTGAGGAAAGCCGAGTGTTGAAGTAATTTTCAGTTTTAGTGCTTACGAGTTCTGAGTAAGTGCTGAGCACAAGGAAACAGTTTTGAGTGCTGAAACTAAAAAAAAATAACTAGTTATAGCTAAAACTAGCTTGTTTTAGCACCAATCCCAAGAAGAGAAGCAGGCCATGGTCTGTTTGGTGATCCACAGTCTTGTCCCAGATGATGCAATGGTCTGCAGGCTTTATAGCCTTTTTCTGGTAGATGCCTCAAATAGCAACCAGACCAATCAGGTATGTTAAGCGCAGACACTCACTCACTCACCAACCAGAAAGAGTCAGGAATCCATGCACTCTGCTCCTACTCTCACCAGGATCAGAATATAAGCACAGATTCTAAGCTGTCACCTATAAAGCAGTTACTAAGCTTTCTGGTGATCAGCAGTCTCCAGGAAATAATGTAACTGCACTCCTTCTCTCACCAGGAGGAAACAGAAGCACTAATCCCAAGATGACTACTGAGAGGCAGAATGTGAGCTCTACAATAACTGCTGGTCTTGCAATAGATGCTTAAAGGTAAGATGGAAAAAAATAGTTTATCCTAAACACTGCAGTGTGCACTAGAGGAGTTAGATGTGAAAGTAGGTAACTTAAGATGTTCTGTAGTCCTATCTCGCCTCCATTCTTACTCTTGTGACTGGAGCCAAACTTCGGCTCCGACTCGGTCATACTGTAGCTCAAAAACTTCTTGTTGGCTCGTGGCTAGGAGGTATCCTATCATGCATCACTACCATTCCCCAGATCTCATTTGCCGCTCATTCAGCTCAGACGTGATTCTTCTTGGCTGTGGCTAAGTGATATTTTTCAGTAATTTTTCTTGTCATTGTTGGATAATATTATATTGTCCTGCTAGATGTTCTTCGTCTTCCATTGCTGCAGTCCTGACAATTGGGTATAGTCCGCGTCCCAGTCGGCCCGAATACCAGAGTATAAGGCTGACGTCGGTCATGGCGCCTTAGACTGACGTCAGTACGTCAGGGTACTAATGCGCATGACCGACGTCATTTCCTCAGTCTTTTTTGCCGCATGGTCCGATGCAGAAGCAATTTTGCGAGTGCAGGTTGGCGTTCTGAGATTTTCCGAAACCGGAGTTTCAGACCGAAACAGAGTTGGCTAAGTAACCCGCTGGGGAACATTTTGGTTTTTCTTGCCTCAGTATTTAACCGGATGTCAGAAAAGTGAATAACTGTATTTCTTGTGGGAAGCAGATACCGATAGGGATTATCATACATTGTGTATACCTTGTTTAGGGCCTGAGCACGACGTTGTTGGTTGCCGCTCTTGTGCTATAATTAACAAGCGCACTATTAAGAGGAGGCTAGATTGTGCTAGGTTAGTGTTTGGGAAGCGTTGTAATTATAATATGCCGCCGGATGCTCCGGCGCCGCTTCATCCAAGAAGCGCAAGGACAAAACAGTGAAGCCTAGGGATGAGGAACCGCAGTCCCGGACGCCGGTTCTTTAGAAGGCTCAGGGGAGCCAGAGGTTTTGCCAGGAGTCTCTATGGAGTCTCAGGCAGATACTTTATTGTTACAGGATGTGCCCTCTCAGGAGGTAGGCCAGGCTGAGGGGCTTCTCAGGTAACTGTTCTTCCCTCTCTTCCCAAGGTAGTTAGGGCCTCCTTCTGTTGCCAAAGCTTCTTTTAGAGGTAGGCCAAGTTCAGCTTCTGTGGAGGCTTCTCCTAGCATTTCGGGCTCTGTGCCTAAGAAACATATGCTTAAAATGGCAGAAGATTTGATTACTCTGATTAGAGGCTCTATGCCCCCGCCTGATAAGAGGCCTAGGGTGGAACAGGAGTTTGATAGTTTTGAACAGTGTTCACAGGCTTCAGAGTCTTCTGTGGAAGACTTGCAAGAGTTTCCTACTTATTCTGATTCTGATGTGGATGATTCCACTCCTACAGCTTCTCCTCCTGAGGATTTTTCATTTTCAGAGACTCTTCACTCCATGAGGGAGCACTTTAAATGGGAAGGCCAGGATTACTCTGATTCCAGGAAAAGGCTTAGGGAATTCTTGTTTTACCCCAGCATAGGCCCTTAGCTATTCCTCCTGTGTTGAATGTGGTGGAGGATGTTTTGCAGAGGCTTCCTGAACCCTGACTCCTTGCCTCCTGCTCCTGTTAAGCCTGATAGGTATTATAGGGTGCCCAAGCTCATAAGTATTTGTTTAAGAGTCCTAGGGCGGACCCAGAAACTGTTTCTCAGGGGCCTAAAGGTGTTAAAGCTTCTGTGGTTAAAAATCCTGTACCCTCTGATAAAGAGGCAAGGGCTTTGGATAGGTGGGGTAAGAAAGTATATACTTCCTCCACTCTAGCCATGAGGGCGTTGAATTGTCAGTTTCATATGCTAAAATATCAAAATTATCTCCTTTCACAATTGAAATCTAAGGTGGATGCTTTGGCGGAAGGTATTGAGTGTAAAGAATTGCTGGATTTGGTTCATGTGTATGAACAACTGGGTAAGCATTCTTTGCAGTGTGGTTTTGATGCTGTTCAGGCCTCTTCGAGGGTGGCTGCTACTAGTTCTGTTCTTCGCAGACATGCCTGGTTGAAGGATCAGAATTTAGCTGAGCATGTTAAGACCAGGATTTTGGATGCTCCTTTACAGTCTGATGTGTTGTTTGGACCGCCTGTGGAAGCAGTTTTAAAGAAAATGGAGGACAAAGCTAAGTCTATGCAGACTGTTAAAGATTTTTGCAGGTGCAGCCTCAAGTTTAGTAGAAATTGGCCTGCTAAGGGGTGGACATATCCTGCTTATGGTTCCCAGTCTAGGGGTAGGTCTAGACGTGGTAGGGGCAGGGCTCAAGGTTCTTTAGGCCTAGATCAGACAGTTCACCTGCTCAGACTTCTGGTGAGGGCAGGGGTCAGTCCTTTCAGAAACAGACCCAATGACCTGCCTTTTCAGCTGCCAGTGGATTCTCGTCTGGCAGCTCCTTTGGGAGGAAGACTGTCTCTTTTCAAAGAAAATTGGGATTTAGTCACTCAAGACAGATGGGTGCTGGATATCATTCATCACGGTTACAGATTTTATTTCCACACACTGCCCCCTTTCAAAGGCATGCCAGATGTTCCTCCTCCACAAAGAAAAGAGGCTCACAAGCAAATTTCTCAGTTACTCCAGATAGGGGCCATTCAGCCAGTCCCTGTATCAGAAAGGAGCTTCGGATTTTATTCTCGCCTGTTCCTAGTACCAAAGAAGGGGAACACGTGGAGACCAATTTTGGATTTATCTATCCTCAACACTTATCTGGACATTCCCAAGTTCAAGATGTTGACCTTACAACAACTGTTACCTCTGCTGGGCAAAGATCACTGGATGGTAACTTTGGATCTCAAGGAAGCTTACCTTCATGTGCCTATAAGGCTAGGTTGCAGAAAGTATCTGCGGTTTCGAACTGGAGATTTTCATTATCAGTTCTCTGCATTGCCCTTTGGCTTATCTACTGCGCCCAGAGTATTCACAAAGGTTCTGGCTCCAGTGATAGCTTACTTCAGGCTTCAAGGCATTCAAATCTATCCTTACTTGGACGACTGCCTGATTCTGGCTCAAGACAAGGAAGACCTTCTACAGCATCTGGAATATGTCATAGCAGTGCTAAGATGCCTGGGGTATTCTGTGAACGAAATAAAGTCCAGTCTAGTACCCTCTCAAGACATGTGCTTTCTGGGTGTGAGACTGAATACAGCAGCCCAGATGGCCTTTTAACCCCGGACAAACAAAAGAGTCTGTCACTTTACTTCCATCAACTATCTCATCAGTCCGTGCTGACTGCAAGGACAGTCCTTCAAGCATTAGGGTTCATGGCATCTTGTATTCTGGTGCTTCCCAATGCCAAACTGCATATGAGGAAGCTGCAATGGTATCTCAAAATGTATGGACACAGCACTGCCAGGATTTGGACACTGTCATTCAAATAATACCTTGCCTTCAAAAGGAATTCTTGTGGTGGGCTCAGGAATGTCACCTAAACAAGGGACTCTCTGTGACCCGCCAGAGGCGAGTCAGGTTTTAACGACAGATGCCTCGGACACTGCTTGGGGAGCTCATCTAAATGGAAAGTGGATACAAGACAAGTGGCCTGCCAGACTACTGCATCTACATATCAACATGAAGGAGATGTTAGCAGTCCAGTTTGCATTGATAGCTTTCAAGGAGTTACTTCTTCCAGGGCAGGTGTTGATTCTAACAGACAACACAACTGTCATGTGGTACATCAACAAGCAAGGCGGAACACATTCTTATCCTCTATGCAGGCAAGCAATGATTTTATGGGAGACTGCTAAGCCTGCAACTAACTCTTCAGGCAAGGTTTCTGCCAGGAGCACAGAACTCCCTAGCAGATGTGTTAAGCAGACAAATCATGGATCCCCACGAGTGGAAACTGGATCTTCATGTATTTCAAAAATTGACAGTGTCATGGGGAACTCCAGACATAGATCTGTTCGCTTCTCCACTAAACCACCAGCTGCCAAAGTATTGCACAAAGGGGTTTCATCACACAGCTTGGAAAGTGGATGCTCTGTCTTTCAGTTGGAAAAATCTTCATGTCTATGCCTTTCCACCTCTGCCTCTTCTTCCAAAGGTATTATTAAAGGTCAGACAAGACAGGCCAAGGATGATTTTGATAGCTCCAGATTGGCCTCGCAACACTGGTATCCACTACTACGGAGTCTGGTAAGGAAGCCTCCATGGCCTTTTACCTCTGATTCCTCATCTGTTATCTCAGAAGGATGGTCATCTGCTCAATGTCAAGCTTCACTCTCTTCATCTAACAGCCTGGCATATTCTCTCTTGAAGCACAGCAGGTCTCAACTTCCTCAGCAAGTTTTAAATGTGATTATGGAAGCTAGAAGACCTAGTACAAGGAAGGTGTACGCAGACAAATGGAAGAGATTTTTATTTTGGAGTACAGCAAAGAATTTGGAGATTTCTGAGCCTAATTTGAGTGTGGCTCTTCAATATCTTACTGAGTTATTGGACAAAGGTTTGTCCTTCTCTTCCATTAAGATTCATGCTGCAGCGATTTCAGCTCATTATGATTGTGACCCACCTTTGTTTTCGCATCCTTTGTTCAAGCAGTTTCTTAGAGGGGCAAAGAATATAAGACCCCAATGAGAGCTCCTACTCCTGCTTGGGATCTCAATTTTGTGTTGGAAAACTTACTCTACAACCTTTTGAGCCTGCGGCTACTGCTGAGTTGAAATACTTGTCATGGAAGACTGCTTTTCTGTTGGCCATTACTTCTGCAAGAAGGGTGTCTGAGTTGCAGGCCCTTATGGCAGTAGAGCCTTTTTGATTTTCCATAAGGATAGGGTATCATTACGCACTAATCCTTCCTTTATGCCTAAGGTGGTTTCTAGTGTGGCTTTAAACCAAACTATTCATTTGCCTACTTTTTATGCAGATCCCCAAAATAAAGGGGAAAAGATTTTGCACACTTTAGATGTACACAGGCAATTGAGATATTATTTAAGCAGGACTAAGGATTTTAGGCAGTCTCAGCAGTTGTTTGTTTCTTTTGCCTTGAGTTCACAGGGCAAGCCTGTGTCAAAACAAACTATTTCCCGGTGGATTGGCTTTTGCATTGCATTTTGTTATTCCCATCAGGGCAAGGAGATTCCAGCTGGGATTAGGCCTCATTCCACTAGGGCTACTGCCACTTCTACAGCATTTCTAAGGGGGGTGGCAACTAAGGATATTTTGGAAGCAGCTACTTGGAGTTCAGTGCATACTTTCTCTAAGCATTATCATCTGCCTATCTACTCTAAGTCTAGGGCTGGTTTTGCCACTGCTGTTTTGCAAGGCATGTTATCAGCTCCTACTTCCTTATAATTTGCCAGCCTCCCTTTCCTCTGCTTTGGGATTCTACCCAATTGTCAGGACTGCAGCAATGGAAGACGAAGAACATAGTACAGTTTTGTACCTACCATAAATGTAGATGTTCGAGGATTCCATTGCTGCAGTCCAATTTACCCTCCCTCCTTCCCCTCTGTGTTTAGGGGTGGTTGTGTAGGTGAGTTGACATGTTTATATTTTTTGTATATATTGTTATATATATTGTACATGTTTTTTTTTTTTTGGTGCAGGTTGTTTTTGGGACTTGTCTTTTTGGGTCTTCTGACATCTGGGGCAAGAAAAGACTGAGGAAATGACGTCGGTCATGCGCATTAGTACCCTGACGTACTGACGTCAGTCTAAGGCGCCATGACCGACGTCAGCCTTATACTCTGGTATTCGGGCCGACTGGGACGCGGACTATACCCAATTGTCAGGACTGCAGCAATGGAATCCTCGAACATCTACATTTATGGTAGGTACAAAACTGTACTTTTTGTGTGTTTATTGCAGTCTGTCTGTTTTGGACTATTTGCTGCTTATTTCTCTGTGTATTTGTTGTACGTTGTTTGGCCGTTCTTCCGTTGGCCTTTTTGGTATCCCTGCATCGCTAATCTCCTGTGTGGCTGCTTTCCTCTTCGGGCTAGGCCCATTTAAATTAGAGGACCTAGTCCTCTGTTCTGTTTTCCATTTCTCCCTGGGCTAGGCTTGTTTAAATTAGAGGACTTAGTCCTTGGTTTATTCTCCTTCCTCTCAGGGCTAGGCCAGTTTAAATTAGAGGACCTAGTCCTCCATTCATCTTTTTCTCTGTTCAGATTGTTTTGCGGATTGTGTTTTTTTTGCATTATGTCAAAAGACTCTAAGGATCATAAGCCTTCGGGCTTTAAAAAGTGTACTAAATGTGCCCAGAAGATGTCCTTGACTGGTGGGCACAATTTGTGTGGGGGCTATCCACCTCCAAGAGTCTTGCCTATTTTGCCATGTGTTCAGTCCTCGTGCTCTTCAGGAGAGGAAGAACAAACTAATATTGAAGGGACTATTAAAACATTCTTTTGAGGAGGAATTTGATTTCCTCTTCGTCCAGTTCTAAATCTCCTTCCTCCTCCAAAAAAGACAGACCTAAAACTACAAAAAGGCAGTCTCCCACCCATTCTGTTTCATCGGAGCCGCCAGACAAAATTGCTAAAGTGGCTACACCCTCATCGGCTCCACTGATTTTGGTGCCGACAGAGGTTAGCTTAGTGGATCCATCCGTCTTGGCTGCAGGATCTTCAGAGCCAATAACTGACACTATATCTCTGAGCCGATCATCTGAACTTCGACCGGTTTGCCCGACTCATAGGTCGCCTATATTCCAGTGATCTAGCCTTTCTGATGATGTCGAGAGAGTGGTGCGCAGACTGCTTCGGACTTCGGCGCTGGTAAATTTGCTTTCGGCTCTGTCCCAGTTGGCTCCGGAGCCCAATGTGCCCTCACACCCAAATGATGTTCCTCCTCTGAGCTCCTCTGAGCCTTCGGAGCCAGAGTTGTCGGTGCCTCCGGTTGTGGATAGGTTGGTTCTAGCTACTTCAGTTGGTCTCTCAGTTCTGATATCCGCTCTGACCCTTTTGGTGCCATCCGCGGGGTCTAGGGTCCTCACCTCTCTGGTCGGGACTGAGGGGGACGCTTTGAATCGAACTTCAGATGTTAAGTTGTCGGTCTCACCTTCATTCTTGCTGGTTGGGTTCGTAGCCGACCTTCGGCTCCGACTCGGCCATTTTTTAAAGCTCGAGAGCTACTTACTGGCTCGAGGCCTCCCTATATCCCATAATGCCTGGCGCTAGACCCCCAGATCTCGTTTGCCGCTTCAGCTACGAGGTTGCGCTTTACTGGCTCAGGTCGTATTCATCTTTTTGTAATATTAGTAGTCAAACTTTTAGTGTATATTTTTCAGTTTCTTATTTAATTAGAGTAGTACTGTAGATTAGTCTTACTTTTCCTGTGTTTTCTGACCCTTGGGAAACTTGTTTTTTACTTAGAGTTTCTCCCCTCCCCCCTCCCTATCTTCCTAAGTAGGCCGTTTAAATTAGAGGCTATCCCCTTCCCTTTTAAATTGTTCCAGTAGAAAGTAGTGTTTAGCCTTTGTAATGTAAGATAATAGTCTGTTAGTTTTTGTTAGTACTGTTACCTTTAGTTTTTTGTGTGAAGGTGTGGGACTAGTGGGTGTGTGAGTGTGTGGGTTTTTTTTGTTTGCACTAGTCTAACATTCATCCATCGGTATTCCTTTTTTCTTTAACATGTCAAAGGATACCAAGGTATCAGTGTTCAAGAAGTGTGACTCATGCTGTCAGAAAATGCATCTGACAGACGGCCACACTTCTTGTGTTTATTGTTTAGGTGCCCTACACCTGCAGGACTCTTGTTCGGTATGTCATGCCTTTAGTCCGAGAGTCCTGCAGGAGCATAGGAACAAGCTGATTCTCAGGGGGTTACTAAAACCCGAGAGGGTCTCCGGCGAAGTCTCAGCCAGCGAAAACCCCTAAGCCCACCAAGTGGTCGGCTCCCAGTACAGAGCCGTCGCCAGGTGAAGCGTCTGCTTCAATTTCGGTTCCGGCCCGAACCGAAGTATCTAAATCTCTCTCTGCTCCGACCTTGGCGCCGGAGCCGTCAGGGAGCCGTAAGCGATCCAGGTCGCCATCCCTAGAGTCGATTCGCTCTGCTCCGGGATCGCTTTTGCTACAGTCTGAACAGAGCCATCGGTCCCACTCTTCTCAGGCCTCAAGGTTATCCGATCATGACTTGAAGAGAGTGGTTAGTAGACTCCTCAAATCGCAGGCCCTGGCTAAAATGTTAACTAGCCCTTCTCATCAGGCTATGGCTGTTTCTGTTTCTGAAGTAGTTCCTCCTTCGACTCCTCCTGTCAGTTCGGATCCGGAGCTTGTTGGGGCTCGGAGCCTGGAAACGTCGGCGCCGATGCTTCCCCTTTCTGCTCCTCATCTGCTCCGAGTGGGCGAGTGGCATTGGACCCTTGTCTGTCCCGTTCTCCCTCTCGGAGCCTCGGCGCAGGTAAGCTCAGCTCCTACATCGGCCTTGGAGCCGTCCCTCTCGGTGCCAGAGAGGATTCCTGTCTCTTCGGAGCGGGGGCCCTCTTCTCTGCCGGACATGGGCGCCTTCGTGGTCATGAGGAGCATGCTGACTTCTGAGTCTGCACCTCGATCAGCCCCTTCAGCTCCTCCCCCCAGGGTGCCTGCTTCGGTCTCTGCCTCTCCTCCAGACCCCAAGCGAGGGGATCAAATGCTCCAGGTCACCCCACTGGGTGTATCTTCCTCTTCCGAGGCCTCCCCTGAGATTTCAGAGGAACCCCCTTGAAAGAGAAAAATGTAAGAGGAAACATGTTGACTCTCCAGAGTCTGTCACGTCAGATACTGACTTGGAGGATTCGGAAGGGTCCCCAAGATACCCCTCTGAAGATGTCTCTTTCTGACATCCTTGAAATCCTTAAACAGAGAGGGAACTGGTCTGCCCTTAACCCTTCTGAGGACGAGTCGATATACTTGGATGCGTTTGGTTCTCGCCCCTCCACCTCCTGGGTGTCTCCGCCCTTCGATCCTTTGATGGAAGTAGTGGCTCAAAAGGCTTGGTCAGCTCCGGACACACTGGAACCAACCCCCTGCAGGCCCACTAAGTTTATTACGGCCCCTCAAGATGAACAGTTTTTGACTAAGGGTGTCCCCGTTGATGCCATGGTAGTAGCAGCTGCCACGAAAAAGGAGTTGGCTGACACTTCTGTACCTGTCCATCCCCCTAATAGAGAGTCTAGGATGATGGATAGATACGGGAAGCGGATGTTTTCCTCAACGACCTTCTCCATGCGGTCGCTGAATTATTTGTGCCACTTCACCCGTCTTCAGAGGGATCTCCTCAAGGAGCTAGGAGATACCCTGCAAGATCCATCAGCTACGGGGGCTCAAGACAAGATAAACTCCCAGCTGGCGACTCTTAATTCTATCGTCAACACCTCCATGTGGCTCATTTCGTATACGGCTGATGGGGCGAGTAGGGTCGCAGGCATAGGCGTGGCTTTGAGAAGACATGCCAAGATGCGGTTATGTAACTTCGCTGATCCCTTTAAGGCGTCCTTCACCAACACCCCTTTTGATGGTTCGGCTGTTTGGACCTCAGGTGAAAGATACCCAGGTGTGAGCAGGAAGGCAAGACTCTTTCTGCCGTGGGAGTCCGTTTTTCCACTCCCTCTAGACCATACCCTAAGGGTCAGAAGAGTGGAAAGATGTGGTTCCAGAAACCCCAGGGAGCCGTGCCTGACACAAGTGGCGAGTTTCCCTCCAGAGGCAGAGGAGGAAACTACAATAAACTCCGCCCGCAGGGCAGAGGGGGTCTGCAGAATCAGGGCAGCAGAGAATCTTTCTCTGACAAGCCCTTCCAGCACCCCTGAAGGGCTGCCCGGCTGTCCGTCTTCGGAGGCAGTCGGGGGAAGGTTGTCACTGTACCCAGAAGCCTGGCGTCTCATCACTCGAGACAGATGGGTACAGTCTATCATATCCGGAGGTTACAAAATCCCGTTTGTCCACACCTCCTTAAAATCAAACAACCACATCCCAGATGTTCCACCCAGTCTAAGGGAACAGGCAGTACAAGAAATTTCAAGACTGCTAAAAAAAAACGGGCCATCCAACAAGTCCCAGCAGACCAGCAAGGATCCGGAATTTACTCAAAGTTCTTTGTGGTACCAAAAAAGACGGGGGACTGGAGACCCATTCTGGATCTCAGCAGAGTAAACATGTCTGTTCAAAGAACGACGTTCCGGATGGTCACGCTTCAGTCCATTCTACCCTTTTTGGGTCAGGACAATTGGATGTGCTCCATAGATCTTCAGGATGCGTACTACCACATCAAAATGGACTGGCGTTCCAGAAGGTTTCTCCGCTTCCAGCTGGGAGCCAGTCATTACCAGTTCAGAGCTCTGCCCTTTGGTCTCACCACAGCCCCCAGGGTGTATGCCAAATGCATGGCAGTGGTTACCGCTCTCCTGAGACGGCAAGGATTCCAGGTGTTTCCGTATCTAGACGACTGGCTCCTTACTGCTACCACCAGACATCAATTGCTGAGAGCCAGGGATTATACCATCCAAACATGCTCCAACCTAGGTATCTCAACAAATTTCGAAAAGTCTGCATTGTCGCCTTGTCAGTCTTTAACCTTTATAGGTGCAAGATTAAATACGGAAGATCTATCTGCAAGCCTTCCAGTAGACAGAGTGGCAGACATTCGCTGACATGTACAGGTATTATTAGGATGCAGAAAGATTCAGGCCAAATTCTTCCTAAAAACCTTGGGTCTCATGGCAGCAGCGATCATATTAGTTCCCCTGGCTCGTTTTCACATGAGGATTCTCCAGTGGCTGCTTTTCACCCAATGGTCCTTTCAACAACTTCCTTTGTCTCACAAGATATAATTACACAATCATGCAAAGACCACTTGACTTGGTGGATGGTCTCTCCATCAGTACCCCAGGGCAGACCATTTGTCCTTCCTCCTCCAGTTGCCACGGTGACCACTGATGCCTCCCTGATCGGGTGGGGGGGCATTTTCAGGGCAGGACTGTCCAGGGCACCTGGAAAACCCACGAGTACCACTTGCACATAAACGTCTTGGAGATGAGGGCGGTGCTTTTAGCGTTGCAAGCTCTTCAGAACTCTCTACCCACTGGGACCATTGCAATTCAGACAGACAAATATGTCTGTAGTGTGGTACATCAACAAGCAGGGCGGAACCAAGTCCTATCCCTTATGACGAGAAGCACTCAGACTATGGCAGTGGGCAATCCCCTCTCAACGGTTTCTGACAGCAATGCACATCCCTGGGAAGTCCAACGTCATAGCGAACAGGCTAAACAGAGATATTCTCATGCCTCACGAGTGGTCTCTCAATCGGACAGTAGCGGACAAAATCTTCCGCAAATGGGGTCAGCCTTGCTGCGACCTTTTCGCAACTCCTCTCAACAGCAAGTGCGACAGTTTCTTCACTCTCTTCCCTGACATTCCCCCAGATACGCTCTAGTTCACGATTGGTCCCGGGGACTTCTGTATGCATTCCCACCCTTTCCCCTAATTCCCAAATTAATTCAGAAAGCTATCGTGCTGGGGTGCAGGATGATTCTCATTGCCCCCTACTGGCCTCGACAAATCTGGTTCCCATTCCTGCATCGTCACCTTCTAGAGCAGCCTTGGAATCTGGACCCAGTTCCGGACCTCTTGATCCATCACTCGGGCTGGCTGCATAAATCTCTTCAGTCTCTTAACCTCACTGCTTGATTGCTCCACTTCCAACCTTAGCCAGGCTTCCCAGTATTTCCCATTCAGTGCGTGAGATTATCCTTTCTTCGCACAAACTTACAACCAGGAAGACTTATGCTAGTAAGTGGAAACGTTTCTCTTTCTGGGCAGAGGCTAGAAATATAGATCCTTTCACGGCCCCTGTCTATAACGTCCTAGATTTTTTAGTAGAACTTTTTCAAGCGGGCTCCTCTTCTGCCACCATTAGAGTTCAGCTAGCGGCAATCTCTAATTTCCATACGGGCCTCTCAGAAACCAGCATCATGTCCCATAAGCTTTGCAAAGCCTTTCTAAAAGAAACAATCTTGCTCAGGCCTCCAGTGAGAGATCCCCCACCTCCATGGGACTTAAATTTGATCCTAGCTTCCTTGATACTGCCTCCCTTTGAACCGGCAGCTTCCTGTTCCTTGAAATTGCCTACTTGTAAAACCCTCTTTTTGGTGGCCATTACTTCAGCGAGGAGAGTTTCTGAACTTCAAGCCCTTTGTGTTCGTCCTCCTCACCTAGTTTTCCATAAGGATAGAGTTTCACTCAGGACTAATCCTTCGTTCCTTCCTAAGGTCCCCTCTGAAAATAATTTGAATCAATCCATCGATCTGCCAGTCTTTTTTCCATATTATTCCAACAAAGCTGAACACAAATTTCACCAGTTTGGACGTTCATATGCAATTGCATTTCTATTTGCATAGGACTGAGCAAATAAGGAAATCAGACCAACTCTTCCTGTCCTATGCGGAGGGTAAGCAGGGTCGACCAGTGTCTAAAGTAACCTTATCCAGGTGGTTGTCCTGTGTTATTACCCTTGTTTATCAGTTGAGGAATAAAGAACTCCCTGCTAAACCTAAAGGCCACTCTACTAGGGCTTTAGCTACATTGGTGGCTTTTCAATCAAGGCTACCTATGGAAGCCATTTGTGTGGCGGCCACATGGGCCATCCCTCATACCTTCATTTCACATTATAAATTGGATCTGGCCTCTAGGAGCAGAGCTGATTTTGGTTCCACTGTGCTCAAGAGTCTGTTCTGATGAGCCACCCAGGACTAAGTTGCTAGGGATGCTGTCCCAACCAGCAAGAATGAAGGCGAGATAGACAACTTAAAATTAAGAAGTTATGTACCTACCATAACGTTCCATGTTAGTTGTCTTCTTCTTGCCTTCTTTCTTGCGTCCCACCCTCCATCCCCCTAGCCTAGATGGACCGAGAAGAGTCCTCCTATGGGTCTTGTCACTGGCTGAGTCTTTACTGATTATGTCCTCTACCTTACTCTTCAGCCCTGTAGCAGAAGTTTTTGCTATTGAGACGGTTGTCCTCTTGTATTATGATGGTGTTAGGTCTTCCAAACGAGATCTGGGGGTCTAGCGCCAGGCATTATGGGATATAGGGAGGCCTCGAGCCAGTAAGTAGCTCTCGAGCTTTAGAAAATGGCCAGCAAGAAAGAAGGCGAGAAGAAGACAACTAACATGGAACGTTATGGTAGGTACATAACTTCTTATTATCAGCCGACCTGTCGGTGCTTCAGCCCGGGTGAGCTTGGACCCCACATCAGCCTCGGAGCTCATCTCCTTGGTACCAAGGGCTGCCTCTGCATCTTCGGAGCGGAGGGCATCCTCAGAGCCGGGAGGATCGGCCTTCAACGTGATGAGGAGTGTGCTGTCCAGGTCTTCAGCTCCATTCAGAGGTACCGACACCCTTCCCCCTAAGGTGCCGACTTCAGTCTCAGCTCCCTCTCTCTCCCAACACAGCAGAGACCCGATGCCTCCATGAGTGGTCCCCGGTCTTCCGAGGTCTCCCCAGAATGCCTGTCTGAGGAACCACCTAGGAAGAAAACTTGTAAGAGGAAACATGTTGACTCCCCTGATGAGTCTATTACATCAGACACGGACCTTGAGGAGTCAGAAGGGTCCCCCAAGTCGTCCTCTGATGATGTCTCATTCACAGATATCCTTGAGATCCTTAAACAGAAAGGTGGCTGGCCCACCACATCCCCTTCTGATGAGGAGTCAGTGTACCTGAAGGCTTTCGGGCCTCAACCCTCCACCTCTTGGGTGTCTCCTCCTTCCGACGAGCTACTGGATTTAGTAAGTCTAAAGGTGTAGGAATCTCCTGATTCTGTGGAACCAGTTCCTAGAAGACCAAATAGATTTTTGTCAGCACCCCAGGACATGGACTTTCTTACTAAGGGTTTACCAGTAGATGCATGGCAGTGGCAACACCCACCAAGAAGAAACTTGCTGAAAAGTCCTCCACTGTCCATCCACCGAACAAGGAGTCTAGAATGATGGGTAGGTATGGGAAGCGTGTCTTTTCTTCAGTGGCTTTTACACTTTGATCACTGAACTACCTGTCCCATTTCACAAGGCTCCAGAGAGATCTCCTAAAAGAGCAGTGAGATACTCTACAGGATAACGTATCTGATGCGGTATCTCAGAAGGGCAACGCACAGATGTCTACCCTTAATTCTGTTGTGAACTCCTCCATGAGGCTGATTTCGTATGCAGCAGATGGAGCGAGTAGGGCAGTGGGTTCAGGAGTCTTTCTCAGAAGACACTCCTGGATGCGTTTGTGTAATTTTGTAAAGGCCTTTAAGTCTACGTTTACCAACGCCCCATTTGACGGATCCTCATTGTTCAGAACCAAGGTAAAGGACACAATCACCGGGTGCGAGCAAGAAGGAAAAAAATCTGTCTGCCGTGGGAGTCTGTTTTTCCGTCCCTTCCAGACCCTATCCCAAATGGCAGAAGGGTGGAAAAATGTGGTTCAGAAAATCGCAAAGGTTTTTTCGGGATGCACAAGGTGATTCCTTCTCCAGAGGAGGAGGAAATAATGGTAGACGCCGCCCTAGAGGTAGAGGAGGCCCGCAGAACCAGGGAGACTGTGATTCCTTTCATGGTTACCCCTATCAGCGCTCCTGAAAGGGCGGCCCGACTGTGCGTCTCTGGAGCCAGTCTGGGGTCATATTTCTTTATACCCAGAAGCCTGGCACGACATCACTCAAGACAAGTGGATATTAAAGATAATTACCAGAGGTTATCCTATTCCCTTCTCTTCTCCACCCCTTCAGACCAGACGAATCCCAGATGTGTCACCAAATCACCAAATTAGAAATCCAAATGTTGCTTGTGAAGAGAGTCATTCAACCCGTCCCCGCAGACTAAGTAGGATTAGGGACTTACTCCAGGTTCTTTTTGGTGCCAAAAAGAACAGGAGACATGAGACCCATTTTAGATTTCAGCATATTGAACAAATCTGTACAGAAGTCCAAGTTCCAAATGGTCACCTTACAGTCAATACTCCCGTTGTTAGGGAAAGACATATGGATGTGCTCCATAGATCTCCAAGATGCTTACTACTACATCAAAATGGACAGGGCATCGAGGAGTCCCTTACGCTTCTGGCTGGGAGCCAGTCATTATCAGTTCCACGCCCTGCCCTTTGGTCTCACCATCGCCCCCAGGGTGTTCACCAAATGTATGGCAGTGGTTACGGCTCACTTGAGATGTCAGGGATTCCAGGTGTTTCTATATCTGGACGACTGGCTCTGGACTGCCACCACCAGGCATCTACTGTTACAGGCCATGGATACTACCATTTCTTCTTGCCTGCAGTTAGGAATTACAGTAAACTGGCAAAAATCTGCATTGTCTCCCTCTCAGCATGTGAATTTTATTGGCGCCGAAATAGACACCGTCTCAATGAGGGCTTACCTTACTGTGGAAAGAATTCAGTGTCTAAGGGAACAAGTCTTGAGCTTACTTCCTTTTGAGAAAAGTCAAAGCAAAGGTGGTGCTCAAGCTGTTAGGGACCATGGCTTCGACAATAGCACTAGTTCCATTAGCCAGACTGCACATGAGGTTCCTGCAGTGGTTACCGTTTGCCCAGTGGCCATTGCAGTACCTTCCTCTGTCTCACCCCATCCTGAGAACAAATTTGTGCAAACAGGATCTTCGTTGGTGGACCCAGACCAGCAATCTAAACACAGGCCATTTGCCCCCCCCCCCCAGCTGCCACTGTGACCACGGATGCCTCCCAGATAGGGTGGAGGGGGGCATTATCTAGGGAGAACAGTCCAAGGCACATGGCAAGATCATGAGGCTCATTTGCATATCAGCATCTTGGAGATGAGAGCAGTGCTTCTAGCGTTGCAAGCACGTCACAGCTTTCTCCCTCCAGGGTCGATTGCAATCCACTCAGACAACATGTCGGTGATATGGTACCTAAGCAAACAAGGAGGAACCAAATCTTACCCCCTCTGCAGAGAAGCCCTATGAGTATGGGAGTGGCAGTGTCTTCCCAGCGCTTTCTGATAGCAACGCACATCCCGAGGAAATCCAACGTCATAGCTGACAGGCTCAGCAGGGCTATTCTGATGCCTCACGAGTGGTCTTTGAACGCATACATTGCGTAACAAATTTTTCGCAAATGGGGTCAGCCTTGCTGCGATCTCTTTGCCACTCCTCTCAATGCCAAATGCAGCAGCTACTTTACCCTGATTCCCCCGGAAGGGGAAGCACTAAGAGACGCACTCGTTCATGATTGACCCGCGGGACTTCTCTATGCTTTCCCTCCCTTCCCCCTCATATGGAAGGTAATTCAGAAAGCAATATCCTTGGTAAGCAGAATGATCCTAATTGCTCCTTACTGGCCTCGACAGATTTGGTTCCCCTTCCTCAGACCTCATCTAAAGAACGAACCGTGGACTCTGGATCCAGTGCCATATTTACTGACACACATGTCAGGGGCATTCCATCCCTCTCTCCACACCCTCAACTTGACAGCTTGGCTGCTCCAATTCCATCCCTAGTTAGGCTTCATGACTTTTCTCCCGAGGTTGTACACATCCAGTCATTTTCTCACAAACCTTCTACCAGGAAAACTTATACCAGTAAATGGAAGAGATTCTCCTTTTGGGCCCATGAGAGAAACCTTAATCCTTTCACAGCTCCCATTTCTGCCATTTTAGACTTCCTCTCGCAGTTATTCAACCAAGGCTCAGCAGCAGCAACTATCAAAGTCCAGTTGGCAGCCATTTCCACCATGTTGCTAATGAACCTAATCTTATGGCTCATCATAGGCTTTGTAGAGCCTTCCTCAAAGGGACCACTTTAAGACCCCCAGTCATGGATCCCGTGGCTCCATGGGATGTGAACTTTGTTCTCCATAAACTTATGTCACGTCCTTTCGAACCTTTAGCAACATTTGACCTCAAGTTTCTAACTTGGAAAGCTATATTTTTAGTGGGTATCATTTCTGCAAGAAGGGTCTCTGAACTGCAAGCTTTTTCCATTAAGCCCCCTTACTTGGTGTTTCATAAAGATAGGGTCTCTTTGCGGACAAACCCTTCCTTTATTCCTAAGGTTTATTCTCAAGCCAACATTAATCAGTATTTAATTGCCTGTGTTCTTCCCTAAGTTTTCTAACAAGGCAGAATACAAATTCCACCAATTGGATGTGCATAGACAATTGTGTTTTTATCTGGACAGAATTAAAGGTTTCAGAAGATCAGATCAATTGTTTGTCTCCTTTTCAGACTCTAGGAGGGGCCTTCCAGTTTCTAAAGTCACACTATCTCACTGGATTTCCAGTTGCATTTCATTTATCTATTCCTCCTGTGGTAAAGATCTTCCTTTCAAGGTGAAAGCTCATTCTACCAGGTCTGTGTCTACCTCAGTAGCCTTTCAGGCTAGAAACCCAATAGACAACATTTGTGCTGCAGCAACATGGGCTTCACCTCACACATTCATTACTCACTACAAATTGGATATGGCTTCTAGGAACAGGTCTTCCTTTAGTTCCACGGTACTCAGGAGCATTTTCCAATGAGCCACCCAAGATGAAGGTGCTAGGAACACTGTCCCAAGAGTAAGAATGAAGGCGAGATAAGACTACAGAACATAAAGAAGTTGTGTCCTTACCATAACGTTCGATGTTTGTAGTCCATCTCACCCTTCATTCTTATGAACCCTCCCTCCTGCCCCCTCCTTGAGGACCTGGGGGTAGAGTGCCTACTGCTTTTTTATTAGTCCTTTCAATTTGGTTTGTTCTTTATCTCTGTATTTTCTTCTTGTAGCAAGCAAGATATGGGGAGTATTAGTGATGCATGATGGGATACCTCCTAGCCACGAGCCAACAAGAAGTTTTTGAGCTACAGTACGGCCGAGTCAGAGCCGAGGTTCAGCTCCGGTCCCAAGAGTAAGAATGAAGGGCGAGATGGACTACAAACCTAGAACGTTATGGTAAGGACATGTCTTTTTTTACCTGTCTAAAATTTGAGTTTTAGTGGAGAGTCACTATTTTTAAAACAGCAAGATAGTTTGAAAGGGGGTGGTCACTTTTGTATTCTGGCACTATGGAATACAGTAGGATGGCCAATAAATTTAAATAGTTGAAGAGGAGTGATTTCACAAAATGATAATTTTGTGCTTACTCACACCAGCCAGTAAAAGCAGAGAGGAAGTGAGATATATGGTCAGATTAACATAAGGGGCAGGCAACTAGAAAGACAGTGGTGTTTAAGAACACAACAGTAACCAGGTTGTGAAAATTTTCTGTCTGACTCAGAAGAGACAGAGTTGTGGTCTCTTTTCAAGTTTTAGTATGCAGTTAAAAGCAGAATACAGGTAAAAACAGAATGTAAAGAAAAAAATCACAATATGCAACTTAGAAAAAGGCAATAAAGTAATACAAAACACAACAATAAAAAGCAAACTAACCTTTCCCTCACAGCAGAATCTGGGTGAGCCTTTCCAGTAAAGCCATTATGTTTAAGACAATGACTTTGGCAGCAGTCATTAATCTGCATAAGACCTTCTTGAAGGATGTTGACATCGCTAGGGATTTCAATAATCTCTCCCAGTTTGCAGTCAGCAGCAAACTTTGTCAGCCACAGTCCTTTAGTTTTAGCCTGTACTTCGGAGAAGTAGTTTCCGACCAGTAGGGTTCCCAGAACTGATTCCTGCGGAACACCACTGGTTACGGGTCTGCTAGAGGAGGTGGAGTCCCCTATTTTAACCATATGAGGTCTTTTGGTGAGCCAGTTTGCAACCTACCTAACAGGACGACGCAGTGGTGCAGCAGTAGTGTTGTATCCTCACAGCAAGAGGTTCTCCAGTTCAATTCTCAGCTGGGGTTCCTTCTGTGGGGAGTCTGCATGTCCTCCCTGCATTCATGGGGATGTCCTCTGGGTGCTCTGGGTTCCTCCCACATTACAAAGACATGCGTCTAGAGCATTTCTCGCCAGGCCTCCACTGAAAATTGGCTTCGTTCCAAGTCGGACTTTCCCGGTTAACATGTTAAATAAATAAAAATGAATGACTGTAGCTGTTTTCCATTTTGCTAGGACGAAGCCAGTTCTTAGGCTGTGATTGAAAAGCATGCCCACTGGTGATACTAATTCCTGTTTTAACCCATGTAGAACACAGACCGGGATGTTTTCTGGTCCCATAGAGGCTGTGTTTTTGGTGCTGGGGGAGGGTGTTTAAGACCTGTTCCTCGGAGATACTAGGTGGGGGAAAGGTGTAAGGGATACTTTTAGGGTGTTTGTGGCAGGGACAGGGGAGTGAAGTTTTCACTGAACCTGTCAGCCAGCAGGTTTGCTATATTCACAGGTTCTGTGAATTATAGCTTTCTGCGTGTGCTATGTATAGGAGCCTTAACTGTGTAGCTCTGAAATACCCCTTCAATTCAGGTAATCACAAACCACCTTGTCCTATTAGAAGGATCAGCTTATCCCACTTCAATGTTGCCCTCTTCAATTCCCGGATAAAATCCTTCAACTCTTTATTAATTACTCCCCACAACTGCTTCTCTGCTTGATAAAAATGTGTCTGACCTGTGTATAAAACTAAAGGGGCTGAAAACATTTTCACTGCTTGTATCTTGTTATTCATATCTGTAAAATAGAGCTTCCAGTTTCTAAGTTTTTATGTTATCTTTTGTTTAGTCTCTTTGCGCATATCATTAGCTGCCATAACAGAATCCTTTTTAATCTATAATCCTAAGATCTTCATTTTGTCATGTCCCCATAAATATGGGTATTGATAAACCAGTTTGTGTGTGAATACATAGTTTACAGCTGTTGCCTTTGTTTTGTTTTCATTAATTTTGTATCTCTAAAAGACTTGAAACTGTTTCAGAATGTTCCACAACACTGAAATGTCATTTTCTGGTTTTATCAGGTATGAAGTAATATTATCTGCAGCTACAGCCAACTTTTCTTGACTACCATCCCAATTATTTCCTTGAATTTCTGAGTCTCTTACTTTCTTTGCTAATGGTTCTAAATATAACATAAATAACATAGGGGAAGGACGACAACCCTACCTGTTTCCCCTGTTCAACCAGAACTTATCAAAGAGGAACCTTCCCCCACTTGAATTTTCCCTACCGATCCCTCATATATCCTCCTAAACAACCTTGTAATTTTATCAGGGAATGCAAATGTTTCCATTGCCTTACTCATGAAATCCTAGCTTACTCTGTCAAATGCTTTTTCTGCATCAAAACCCACCAACAGCAGCAGAAGTTTCTTACATTCTGCTACCATCTGGATCATTGTTGCTCTGTTAATGTTGTCAAATGTTTGCCTCCCCTCCACAAAACTACAATGATCCATTTCTATCAATTTTGGCATCGCCTTTGCCATTATTTTAGACATTATAGACAAAAACGTTTTATAATCATGGTTTAGAATTGAAATGGGCTAATATGAAGCTGAATCTGATGGGTATTTACAAAGTTTAGATGTTACAGCCACTACCACTTTATTCCAGGATGTCTGTGCTTCTCCTCTTAAAATACTTTTGAACAAAACTTTCCAGATCTTTAACTTCCACAAGAGTACCATATATTCTTGGAGACTTTGGTTCTACATCACCATTTTTATCTCATTTCCACCTCTCCTGTTAGTAATTGAGCCTCATCTTGGCATAATTAATTCTTCCATAAACATTTCCATTTGTACTTTTTCTTGATTTCCGCATTTCTCTGCTTTATGCAGATTTTCATAAAATTTCCAAAATATTTGTAATATTAATACAGAATCTCTGGTTATTTTCCTTATAGATTGGCTGCCTAAGCTTGGCAACAACCCTTTCTACTTCGTTGACTGAGCTATTGTGCCAAGCGATTTTGTGCTCTGGAGTTCTCAAAAAACAGTTGCTTAACAGCAATATTTCTAAACTCCTGCATATTATCAAGGTAGTCCCTTATTTTTGCTTTTGCAGTCTGCAGTTGTGCCTCCTCTTCTTGTTCAGTGAGATTCTCCATATTCTGCAATACTTTATCCTTTGTCTGTCCCTCTAAATAATTCTTGTTACTTCTTAACAATATATTTTCTTTTATTTCCACCCTGTTTTAAACTCCGCAGTCATTTTATCTCATTCCTTAGCTATATTTTCAGAAGAAATTTCTATCTTCCGTAGTAACTCACAAATAATTTCTAATATCCACTCCTTAAATTCCTCTCTTTAATAGGTAGGGAAGGGCCAGTGTCTCGCTTTTATTTCACTACCCTGCATTTTTATTTTAGTTGTTATTGGCACATGATCTGTGTAGTCATTGGATGGGTATCAAAATTTTCAATTAAATGTACATGGTCCTGTGAGATATAATTTCTGTCTAGCCTTGCCCTGTTTTTGTACCTTGCTGAGTAATAAGTAAATTCTAGTAGAAATCTTATTACCCCCATATCAGATTGTATAAAAACATGAGACTCAGATACACAGTTGCCTTCCAGTATAAGTTTCTCTGATTGCACTGGGAATGTTTATTTGCTAGAGGAGAACTTCATTATATTCAGTGTTATTTTTATTTACTTGCATTCCCCTTACAACTTATTAGATCAAGTCAAGAGCATTATTCCAACCATTCCTGTATACAAAAGTAAGAAAAAGCATGTCAGTTTTACTTGTATTATGTTCTCTTTGTCCAGGGTTTCTTCTCTTTTTACATTGCTCTTTCTTCCCAACTACCTTAGCAATATAGTCTCCTGAAGACTTCTCTACTGACTGATTATACATCACCATTTTTAACTCATCTCTTTCCTCTGATTTAATACAAATTCTCATACAATTTCCAAAATATCTAACTCTACAGGATTACGGATTAGTTTTCTTCTCACAGACAAGTTTGATGAGTAGTTGTAAGTGATCATAAATCGTACGGAAGTCTGCATGTTGGCATGCCTGTATGTCCACAAAGATATTTGAGCTGAACAGCTACCAAGGATAACCTATGACTTTTTTTTGGATTGTAAGAACCTGGCTATGTATCGGAACCATTAACAGATTTGATAGTTTTTTTCTTGGTCCTTGGTTTGAGCTGAACAGCTACCAAGGTTAACCAACGAATTTTTGGGCCTTTTGAGATTGGGTGTGTATCAGAACTACTGAAAGGCTGAACACCTGTGCACCATTTTGTCGAGACCTGGCTTTTGGGTTAGCACCGGACTCTGTTTGACTCCTGATATGTTGCTCGTTGGATGGAGTCTAGATGGGTTACATGTGTTGTTGCTTAGGCATGCTGTTTTGTTTTGAGCACACAGTTTTGCTTTAAGCAGTCAATTTGTTTCGAGTACGTATGTTTAGCACGTACGACTGCTTTGGGCACGTCTTGCTGATTCAGATGTGTGCTGTTTGTTTCGTCTCCACCTAACTTGCTTTTATCTTACAAGAAGTGAAGGTTATTTTCAAGAAAACCTTACTTATGGGAAAACATTGTTTTAGGACAAACCAGTTGTGACTATTTGTTATAAAGACTATTTCCTTAAACTTTTCTTTTAATTCCTCATTGGACTATCTATTGGTGTATAATACAGCTTCAACGGAAACAATGGCTTCCATACATGTAACGAGGAAGCTATAAGAGTTTCTTTTAAGCGACTGCTTCACTAACATAATGAGGAATTGTCACGAATAATCATCATTGTTAAACAAGGTTTGAAGAATTGACTTTTCATTTCTTTCATTCAAAGAGGACTTTTTATTATTTTTTGTATGATCTTTTATTTTAGTTTTTGTTTTAGTTTAGTTTTTTGATTGCCACTTCGTCAAATTTAGGTTAATACCCTAACGTGAGTACTCTGTGGCTCTCATTTTTGTGATTGTTTATGTTGTTTACTTCACTTACAATGCTGATGTATTCACTGTTGGGAAGCTATATTTTTTTTCTTTGCTTAATGGTCTCAAATGTACTGGCTCTGTAAACTGTAATATAGTTCTGTTTTTGCACTACTGTGACGCTGGGAACCACGTGGCGCACCTTTGCAACTGGGACAGAATAAAGCCGGTTAACCCTTGACTGCTGCTTATGGGGCTCTGCCCGTGTTTTTCTCTGCTGGTCGCTTATGTGGAGCTAAGCCGCTTTTAGTCCCCTACAGCGTTTACGCTTGCAATGCAACTCTTAATCAGGCAACAGCTATAGCGGTCAGTGCATATTTACTCTGTTTATTACAGCGTCAAGTTTCTCAAGCTGTGTAAATAATGCCACTTATCGTAGTGTCCACGTGGTCCCCAACTACACAGTACTAGTATTCTAAGGCTGGATGTGGCGTCACAATATAATAGTTAAGCTGATTAACTGTTTTTACACTGTTTCTTTCACGCGTATTGGAGAATACCAGTAAAACTTTTCTAGCACCCTTATTGCCTCCTACGTTAACAGTGAAAGTGTTTATGGCCTGATAATTTGAGGCAGCAGTAATACCAAAGGTGAATTCTCTCGGAATCCTTTATAATGCTTGTATTGTACATAATAAGTAGTACTGGTATCCACTAATAGCTGTCCTTGGGCTGTGCTTTTTAAGATCACTGTTCTGTGACGGTTTATTTTGTCAACGCTTTTGTATTACGTGTGGGATCTTTACCCTTGTTTTAAACATCACTATAGCAAGGTAATAGTGTTTGTAATTACTTATTAGTCAACCTTGCTGGTCTATACAAATGCTAACCTATGTTATTATTGCCTAATTCTTCTAATAACTGTAACTTCCTGATGCTGTTGTTTTTAACTACAGTTACCTAATTGGTGTAAGTAGTCCACCTATGAACCATAAGGCATAAAGGTGACATTAGTTGCATAGTTTGATTTTTTTTTTCAGCGTTAACTGACATTATTGTAAATAACTATAGTCTGTCTGTATTACCCCACTCTGTGTTTTATTTCCCTCTATGGTAAGCCTGTTAACACTGTGGTAAAGGGTTAGTCACTGTTCTGACCTTGTTTTAGAGTGTCTGGTATTATTTTTAGTTGTTTGTTATCTACATCCTCGACTGCTTAATATACTTATTTTGTCTTCTCTCTCTTCCTTATTTGTTACCAGCTGTGTTCACCTGAGTTCCTGACTTTTCCCAGGCTTAAGAAGCCCCGTTGAATCCATATTTAAGAACAAAGTCCTGAATAGGATTTATACGTCCTCACCATAAAGACTTTCGACCCTGAATAGTCCTTTTTGAAAAGTATGTCCTACTTTTGTATTATTTAATCTTTACTCTCCAGGTGATTTGACTTCCCTCCCAAGTTAACCAGCAGCCTACCCCCCCCCCCCCCTAGCAACAGTTAAGTGACCCTCTCTTACTCTCCTTCTTCATCTCTGGCCTTGAAGCAACTCTCTCCTCTACCTTGACACAACACTTTGGTGAGCTCTCTGCTTGCTCTGTCTCTTGCTATTCCTGGACACGGCCACTAGGTGGCACCCCATCGATTAGAAAAACTAATTATTTACCTTATCCACACAGTACAACTTTGCCCTTGTTATCCCCTAGTCTTAACCCTCTATATTAATATACTGCACCCAACACTGCTAACTCACTTAGCTACCCTACAATTATATTATCACCCCAAACCCACCATAGTCCTCCCTTTACATTACCCTATAATTCACTTTTACCCTGCAGGACACAGTGCTTCTCTCTCCTTCTCTGATTGTTTTACTGCCACTGGTCCGCTCTCTGGTCCCTACCCTTATACTTCCTCTGCCACACCTCCAATTCACTCACATCCTATCTCATTTCCTGCCTCACTCACACCTGCTAACTCTTTACTCCTATCTTTCGGCCACACCCCACTCTCCATACTCCTATCTAATTGCCACAACCCACTCTCCACCATCCTACTCCTCCAATTTCCAACCTTGCTAACCTCACCTCACTAAAAATATGCCTTTAAGCCTTAAACTACTTTATCTACTGCTACTCCTCAACATCCTTCTTTTAAACTATATTCTAACTTCCTACGAGTATTCTACACTTAGCAGGTCTCCTACTTTAACTAAACACACAACCTCTATCCTTCCTCTAGCAGAACAAACCTGTACTAATATCCTATCATACTGTCCCTACCTTCCCCCTCTCTTTCACAAATTACACCATAACAGGTTTCAAACCACTAGAAAGTTCTATCTAATGCCCTCCAAAAACTCTAAAATATTTCCAATCTCACAAACACTTTTACTGTTACATGGGGACATCCACCCCAACCCTGGCCCCAACAATCCTCTCAACCTCTCCCTTTCTAACCAAACTGCTAACAACTTCAGTTCACCTTTCTCTTCTAACTCCCTTTCTATAGCACACCTAAATATTCGTAGTATCAACAATAAAATCACTCAACTCCATGCTCTAATTGACCTCTATGCATTTGATATCCTCTGTCTCACTGAAACATGGCTCAAACCAGGGACCAAAGACAACAAAATTACTCCTCCTGGTTATAGCACTTTAAGGCAAGATCGTCTTAACAAAAAGGGTGGGGGAGTGGCCTTACTATACAAATCCCAACTTCAAGTGGCCTTAATTGACTCCCTGCCTCCCTCCCCAGCCAATGCTGAAATACTCTGTAGCAAACTCCAAGTAAATAAGAGCAAAGCCATTTATATAATATGTTCCTATATCCCACCAGGCAATAACTTAAACACACTTGAAAATATTCTTAGCTGGGTCTCCTGTACCTTTCCTCAAGAAACCATAATCTTAGGAGACTTTAATATTGATTGGAACTCCTGCATCTCTCCCAAACCTACCTTTCACCTCAATCTCTTTAACTTTCAACAAACCATAAACTCCCCCACTAGAATTCACAAATCAACCAATAAACAAGCCATCCTGGACTGGATATTGATCAACAACAATCCCTTCTTATATGAAAGCGGAATACTCCCAGACAATATCAGCGACCATCTCCTCACCTACATCACTAAACAAAAAAAGAACAATCTCAAACAGCCTACTTATCGTACTGTACGTAACAAAAGAAACTTTAACCTGCCTACTTTCCTTAATGAACTCAAAGAATGTAACTGGTCAGCTCTAAAACACCTCCCACTCGAGGAAGCAGTTGCCCATTTCAATAACACATTCCTACAAATTCTCCAACATCACGCCCCCTCGCTTAATTAGAATAGGATCCAAAGCCGCCTTGGCTTTCCAAACAGACCAAACAAACAATGCTAGCTAGGAATAAACTATGGACAAAATGGAGAACCACTAAAGATCCAACTGACCATCAAAACTTCAAACACCTTAGAAATACTTCAAAAAAACTCACCTATCTTGATAAAAAAAATTATTACCTTCAATATCAACAAAACCAAAATCACAACCCCAAAAAATTCTGGTCAGGAATCAATAAACTGCTCCATCCAGGGAATACCAAAACACCTACACCAGCTATCTTAGCTCAGACCCCACCCAATATAATAGCCAATACTTTCAATAACTTCTTCTCTGAAACTATCACCTCTCTTGCAAACACCATGACTCCCATCGCTTCCTTCAAAAGACCTCTCCTCAAAATAACACCCCACTCTCAAATTTAGTACAGTCTCCACAACCCACATAATGTAAGTTACTCTCTAAACTCAAACCATGCACCCCAGCCGACAAACTACCAGCTGAATATCTGCAACTAGCAGCAGCAGAACTAGCTTACCCAGTCTCCATCTTAATTAACAGAACAATAACCGAATCTACTATTCCATCCTGCTGGAAAGTCTCCCATATCATTCCACTGCATAAAGGAGGTAACACTAATGAACTTTCTAATTTCCGCCTATAGCCTTACTATCTCCACTATCTAAAATTATGGAACGTTGTATACACCATCAACTCTTACAGCATCTCTTGCAAAACAGCCTACTCAGACTCCCAACATGGTTTTAGGCCCTATCATAGTACTTCCACTGCCCTTCTCTCCTTCACAGACATCATCAACAAAAATCGCAATAATAACCTTTTCTCCTCTGCCTTATTTCTGGACCTCTCAAAAGCCTTTGATATGGTCAACCATCAACTTCTCCTGAAAACTTTGAAATCTCTCTCTGGACTCTTTGGCCATACAGTGGTTTGACTCTTATTTGAAAGATAGAAAACAAGCAGTCCTCTGGGACAGCCATTTATCCTCTCAGCTCCCAATCACTATCGGTGTCCCTCAAGGATCCATCTTAGGGCCCCTCCTCTTCTCCATATTTATAAATAACCTGTCTACCTCACTCCCGACATCCACCTGTATTCAGTATGCTGATGATTCTACTCTCATCTGTTCTTCTTTATCCCCAGAAGAACTTCACTCTTCCACCCAAAATGTCTTCTCAGCAGCGGAAAAATGGTTCCAACAAATCTGTCTCCTCCTTAATCCCAAAACCAAATTATTACTTTTCACCCCAACTCTTAAATCTGCCCCTATCTCCTTTTCCATTGTGTCAGGCAATGGCACTATTATTAAACCAGATTGTTCCACTAAACTACTAGGCGTTACAATAGACAATCAACTAAACTTTGATTGTCACATTGATCTAACCATCAAGGCTGTTAATAAAAAGATAGGTGCCCTCTATAGACTCAAGCCCTTTCTTTCTGCAACCACCAGAGTGTCTCTTGCCCAAACTCATCTCATCTCTACACTATTGTATGCCTCTCCCTCATTCATCAACATTTCAAAAGCTAACCTTCAGAAACTTGCTACAGCCTACCATAGTATTGCCAGGTTTGCTACAGGTTCCCATTCCGTACTCACCATTGTCTTAATCTCAAAACCTTAACTGGCTTGAACTTCAAAATCTAATTCTCCTACATCAATTAGTCATCATTTATAAAATTCTCCATTACCCTCTAATACACCCATACTAAATAACCTCATTACCCCATACAAAATCTTACTTCCTTCGCTCAGCCAGCAAACTTCTAGTAGCTACTCTCAAATCTCATAATAAAGCAGGTGACTCCTTATTTGCTAATGCTGTTGGCTCATACTGGAATAAACTTCCCATAGAACTGACCTCTTTAGGCTCATCACACCTTTTCAAAAAAACTAAGAAACTATTTTCAATCCCACTGGTTATGTCCTTGCTCTAATCCTGACTGAACTCACCTAACAATCCCTCTCTACAGTCCGTGTCACTATCACTACTTCTATCACTCCAGTGTAGTGTACCTAGCATCCCACCTGCTCATTAATTTTCCTATACTATCTATTTCTCTTATACTTGATATATCACTGCAACCTGTTTCTTCTCCCCATTTACTTAGCCTATAGGCTTATCACTTCTGTGCAAATCTCTATCCTAAAACTAGTGCCCCGGCACTACATGTTTTATCCTAATTTGTTATTAGTGTAAATACTTATAGACTCTTTATCTGTTATTGTTTTTCTCCTCCTTATTTTTAGCAGTCCTACTATTGCAATTGTTATAGGATTACAATTCCTCACTACTGTTTAGTTCTTGTTAAACTTCCTCTGCATTGTTACTCTACTACAAGAAAATGTTCCTTTTTTTGCTTATATGTTTTTCATATTTTTTGTTTATTGTAAGTTACTAGTACATAGTGGAGCTTTTCTCCTCGGGCCTCTGCTGAAAATGGACATGTATCCAGCCAGACTAGCCCGGTCAACAAATGTAAAATAAAATAAATAAAATAAAATTGCAATTCCTACGTTTCTTAAGAGTGAACAAGGAGAAAGAAAGAAGGAAACGGGGGGCACCTGTTTTACTTTAGTATCCACATTGCTCACAAAGATAACTGATAAAGCTTTACATCTGAAGTAAGAAACTTCATTTGATCATCAACCTGTGGGTATCTGATCCGACCTGGATCCGAGCCGGCAGCTTTCCAAGCTAGAGATCCGAGCTTCAAGCTCCTCCCCTTACCCATAATACCCTGCCACCTCCTTGTACTGTAAAGGTTCAAATGACTGCCATCTCGCATTTTCACATTGGAGATAATCTCGGTCCCCTCTCTTCCACCAAGATTTGTAAGACCTTTCTGAAAGATACATTTCTGTTGAGACCCCCTGTTAGGAACCCTGTTCCTCCATGGGATCTAACCTTGGTCCTTCAAGCTCTAACTGGACCTCCTTTTGAACCTGCAGCTTCTGTTGATTTGAAATATTTGTTCTGGAAAACCGCCTTTTTGGTAGCCATTACCTCAGCTAAAAGGGTGTCGGAGCTTCAAGCTCTCTGTATTAGAGCCCCATATCTGGTTTTCCATAAGGACAGGGTCTCTCTCAGGACTAACCCATCTTTCCTACCTAAAGTGGCCTCTGAGACGAACATCAATCAGTCCATTAATCTCCCAGTTTTTTTCCCTAACTATCAAAACAAAGGGGAGTACAAGCTTCATTTGTTAGATGTTCATAGACAGTTACGTTTTCATTTACACAGAACAGCGGCCTTCCGCAATTCTGATCAGCTGTTTGTCTCTCTTGCTAAACCCTTCTTGGGTAAGCCTGTGTCGAAGGTGACTCTGGTCAGATGGATTTCAAATTGCATTCTGCTCACATATAAACTATCTGGCCTGCCAGAGCCTACTGGGGTTCACGCTCACTCTACCCGTTCTATGGCTACATCTGCTGCATTCTGGTTGAGAATTCCCTTGGATGACATTTGTTTTGCGGCTACTTGGGCATCCTCTCATACCTTTATCTCTCACTATAAATTGGATTTAGTGTCTAGAGGAAGGGCGGCGTTTGGCTCTGCAGTGCTCCGGAATGTCCTTCCTTGAGGACCTCCCAAGTTTTTGGTAGCTGGGGACTCTGTCCCACAGGTTGATGATCAAATGAAGTTTCCTACTTCAGATAAAGAAGTTATGTACTCACCATAACGTTCCATCTGAGTAGGTAAGTTCATTTGTCATCAACTGATCCCCCCCCTTCCCCCTAACCTGGTTCTTTAGTTTCCTGAACACTAGGATGGTTTGTCCAGGTCATTTGTGAATCCTTAGGTTAGGATTCTCCAGGTTGTTGTTTTGTCATGGTAAGATTAGATAGATGGGCAAACACGATCTGGGGATTGGAAGGAGGCAGGGTATTATGGGTAAGGGGGAGGAGCTTGGAGCTCGGATCTCTAGCTTGGAAAGCTGCCGGCTGGGATCCAGGTCAGATCCGATACCCACAGGTTGATGACAAATGAAGTTACTTACTCAGATGGAACGTTATGGTGAGTACATAACTTCTATTTTTAAGTCAGAAATGTCCAATATTTCCAGGTTTTCTTGTTCTCTCAAATGTTGTGAATGTAATTTGATGCTATGTAGTCCCACATTTATTCATTGATTTCCAAATTGCTGCTTTTCTTCTTGTTGATCTCAATCTCCCATATCCATTTTCTGGTTCATTTCCAATGTACTCCTGGTTCTAGTCAACTCATGTGCTTTTTCTTCAGTCTCTCAGGCATTTTCCTTTGGAACATTGGAAAATGTTTCACTGGCAAAGTCTCTCTCTCAGCTTTATTATCAGAATAATAAGTAGAAGAATCCCCCCCTTTTTTTGTTAACTCACTTTCTGTTGGACAAACTTTTGTATTTCTACCATAGCATGTTCTGCATCAAAAATAACTTTCACCCTCCAGGAAGAAATATTTTGAAGATAGCTGGGTACAGCAGTTTGAATATTACACCTGGTTCTGGACATTCCCTGATTTCTAGAATACATTTACTGTTCTGCCTGGTGTACAGTGAATAATTTTCCATAAACACTGTACTGACTCCAACTTTTAGTACTTAACCTTTCTGCCACAGTTTTGTCAGAATCAACTCTTTGCTGATAGTATTGCATCTTTACTATTGAAGGTCTTGGCTGCTTTCTCATGGCCAAGTTTGGAGCTTACACACAGTGTGGACTTTCACTTAACAGTTCCTGCTGTGGACTACCAGTCCTGTTGCTTATTTCCACTTTCATAAAATTAATACAGTCTGTGCCTTCAAACTTCTCTGGTACAGCAGAAAATCTCCTGTTTTCCCTATGTGCTCTATCCTCTAATTCTAACTTTTTGAAAATTTCTTCTTGAGCAGTCTCTTATTCAGTGAACCTTTTCTTCATTTCGACCTCTGATTTTTGCAGTCTTATCACCTCATCTGAATGTCTGTTTAAAGCTTCTTCCATTTTTTCCAGCCTTTTATTTGAGTTGATATACTCCTTCATTGTTTCATTTATTTTAATCTGCTCTGAGCACATTTGAGTAATTTTACCTGTAAATTACTGTCAGTCATGTCTTGCACTAAAAGTTGGAGCTTGAATTGCTTTTTGCTGAACAGCTGCAGGATTTTTCCTAAGCCACTGCTTTTTCCTCACATTTTACGATTGACTTACTTTTTGATTCTATGAATTTCGTTTTTGTTGGCATCCAGGCAGTGCGCTTACTTGCCAGTAACTCAGATTTACCACCCAAAAAGATAAGTTCACTGGCTCTGTTTTCTGAGTTTCTGTTTTCACATTGGAGAGCCGAAATTAAGCTGTTAACTTGGTGTTCAGCCATCTTGGAAGTCAAAGGAGCATCCTGATTAGCTAGGAACTTTGTCTTAAAACTTACTGAAGATGAACCACATATTGATAACCTACTGTTCTCTGTCCCCCACCTGTTATCTCATCTTGCTTTTTTTCTCTCTCTTAGCTTTCTGATTGTCTTCAGAAGAAAATGAAGGAAGAAGGAATGTATTGTGCATGATGGAAAAAGGAAGGGTGTTTGACAGTGTAGGAAATTTTTATCTGTTGAAAGGTCCTAACCCATGCAATGCAAGCTCTAAAGGTTACTGAAAATTGGCCATCTACTTACAGAACTATTGGTATTGTTAAGTACCCATAATTGTGTATATTCCCCAGCAATTCCAAATGTGAAGTTAATGAAATGAAGTGTGAAATGCTGTGGATGGTGCAGCATGCCACATATGTCTACAGTCCTCTCAGGTGCACTGCAGGACACTGGTGGAAGTGTTGAGGTAACTGAACTAGTTTGCCAGTGGGTAAATGTGACTTGCTTATATGTGTGATGCAAAGCTCATGTGTGCTTTGTGTTTCTCTTATGGGTCCCTTGATATGTCTCTGTTGCTTTAACTTCAGTGTGTACCTGCAGCACTTGTAACTCAGTAGTGTGGGATGCCCTTATTCTGTATGGCATCCTACAGTGATACAGTGCATGTGTGTGAGTGCATATGTGTATGTGTGTGTGTGTGTGTGTGTGCGCATGTGTGTGATCACACACTGTGACATCTCTCAGATTGTTTAGCACATGTCATGAATCCTTCTGTTGCGGCTTCCTGTAACCTGCATTTTTAAGGAGTTATGGTCATGAAGTTAACATATATGTGGGCTTTGTCACAGGTGGGTACATGGATTGGCAATGTGAAGCCCCTCATCATGGAGTCTTTAATCTTGGGTGTTTCGCATTTAGATGGAATCCTTTACATGTTACGTCATTACTGACAAAAATTTGTTTTGTATCTGTATGGCAGGGCCTTCTTTTCTACTTGTCCCTCAGGTCCCTGAAACATGCCTGTTGCCAGTAGTGGTGCTGGCATGTGCACTCATGTCTGTAGCTGTATTTGCCTATCCCCAGCTAACTGCACCTCCATGGCACAACTGGCTCCAGGTTATTGCATACATTTTGTAGTAGGTAAGTTGTTCTGGTGGCATACACCCATGTACAGTAGGTGTGTGCTTTTACAATGCTATTGTGATCTCCTGTGCACTGATGACTTTCATAGTCCCTGCTGCACTGCTACTGCACTGAGAATGTTGACAGTGATTGCTGGTTTGCAATCCACTAAATGCATTAGTAGAGGGCCTGAACTTTCTAGCTACACATTTTTTGACAGATTGCTCTTGTAGCCTAGTATGTATGATCTTGCATACTGAGAGGTACGTCCTCTATTACCATCAGGACTGCACCTTGAGTACCTGTTACTACATATTTTCTGTGTTATTCATCATGTTCTTGTAGAAGAAAATATCCTCATACTACCTTTACCATTACTTGTGATGGCTTTTGTGAGTGAATATTTAAATGTACATGTGGTAGGTACAGAATCTTTTTTTCACTTTTTTTTATCCGTTACAAGTTTTTGTCTCCGACATGTTTCTATCATGTTTTCATGTCAAAAAGTCCTTTCTCCTCCTGGAGCCCCTTAATTCACAAAGTCTGAGCTTTCCACAAATGTGCTTGCTGTAGGCAGTTTCACCAACAGATAGGCAAACACAGTGCCTTTACTGTTTGGGTGAGTTCCACAATTTGTTTAGGGTGCAAGTTTTGCCAAGACTTTAAAACGTATTTGCAGGAGGCAAAAGGAGTAAAATGATACATTTAATAAAGTAGTCCTTCTGCTGAATGTTCCTCATCAAGAAAAACCTCTAATTCAACTTCTATAAGCTTATCCCAGCAACAAAAAGGTTTAAAAAAATTACAGTCTGTTGTTTTTCTCCTGTCAGGTTTCTCCCACTTTCTTCACAATAACTATTGTAGACTTTTTCATCCCAAAGTTTTAAGTGAAGGAAATGGCAGATTCTGCTTAATCTGTTAAAATTCTCCTTATTGTTAATAGTGGTCCCAGTGACTGCTAAAGTACTCCTACCCCAGTTCAGCTGTTAGATTCCAGGCCTTTTACACTGAAATCTACCACTTCCCTATCTATCCTTTATTGTGGTAAATTGTAAGAGGCCTTGCTTTTAGGGTTCAGGACAGGCACTCTACCCTTTTGTAGCCGCTCATCAGGGGTCCTTTTATGCGAGATTTTCACTGCAGTGGTTTCCCTGGTTCTAGTTATACTATCTTTTGACCTCAATTTTTAGATGAGTCACTTTTAATATTGCTGACACCATTGACCCAGGTTTATCAGCTCCATCATTGCTTCGGTCACCTGCACAACTTTGCTTGGTATCAGTTTTTGTGACATCTGTTGTTTTATGCTTTGTATCAGTTCTTGTAACATCTGTTGTTTTATAGTTCCCCATTCTGCTGGCGTTTATGCTTCTGGCACTGGCCCCCACTGCATCCTTGCACTTGGCATTAGGACAAATGATGTAGTCTCTAACACCATTTTTTTTGGCAATGACATTGGCATAGAAGTTTTTAATGCCATGAGTGTGTCCTAGTTTTCAGACCTTTTTTCTCAACTCTGGTTGTTCTATTGCCAACTGAGTCAGCAGTGGCAGCTGCAGTCTTATTATTTGCCCCTGATACGAGGAGACTTAGGCCTGTTGGTCGGTTCTGTTAGCAAAACAGAGGTTTTCTTGACCTTTCCTGTTCTTCCTTATTCAGATTTTTCTGTCTAGCAAGTTTTATACTCCTCAGATTCTAACCACTGCCAGCGAGGCTTTTCGAATGATAAAAGATGCAGATCCCCTGTAGGTTCTCCTGTAGAAAACCTGGATGAGGAAGAGAGGCAGACTCAGTGGACCCAGGAGATCTCAGATTTAGGATATGTTTATCACTCATGCAGCAACATGTTGATCCCATCCCCTTCTCCCATTGTATACTGCAGAAGGCCTGCAGGCTCACTCTACAGTTGTCCTAAGTTGTTCCCTCCTGAATGATGCCCTTATAAATGCCACCAGGGTGGTACAGAAAAACTTTGCCATGGTGGCACCTGTCTTGTGGTTAGCAAACTGTGTATTTTGATTCAGCAAGCATGCCATCTGGCTTGGGACTACTAAACCAGAATCATGGTCTCCGTAGCAGCCCTGAAGAAGATTTCAAAACTCAACAGCCCAACTCTTGCACAATGAACAGGTTTGGGAAGCATCTGTTTGCATATGTCACATTCTTTATGGGTGGAAAGTTATACTATGCATATGGTCTATTTCCAGAGGGATCCAGCTGATGAAATGCACCAGATGCTGGACTGGTTGCTGGGTGGACCTCTTAAAGATAAGCTACTGGCTGCAGTCACAGCTACTTCAAATTAGTGCAACCTGTTGATATGCATCAGGTACAGCATAGTAGTAAGAGCTACATAGGCTGAAAAGGATCTGGTATTGTAATTTGCTGTAACTCCTGACTCTGCCTGACAAACTTCTCTGAGGATGCAAAAACAACATTCTTATAATTCCTTTTTAGGTCTCATCATTTAAGGAATAGCAGTCCAACAACACATGAAGAAAGTGGACAAGCAAGGAAATGCCCTGACAGCTGTCGGTGTTAATCACCTCCTTCTACACACACACACACACACACACACACACACTCCTTCAAACACAGATTGGCTGCAGTTCTGGCATGACACGCAGCAGCCATTGAAACAAGAGACTGCTGGGAAGAATCGATCCTCTTAGCCAGTAGGGTCACAGATGCAGGGATAAGTCGCCAGAATTCTCCAAAAGGCTGCAGTCTGCGTGTGGATGGACAGCAGCAGCAGCAGTAATCCCCTGGACTTCCAGACTCTCTCATTTTGGAGAAAGCCAGTTGTCTTATTTCAGTCCATATGGAAGTACATAACCAAGACTAAACTGGGTGAGCAAATTATTCCCAGGATACTAATTTCCATTAATAGCCCACTCTCTGCCCTTGCCAGACATCTCACTCCATCAGATGGAAGCAACAAAGATGCACGTGTTAACATTCTTATAAAAAGCAACCTTTCAGGGGGCCCTGCTTGACCAGAAAGATTTAATATCTTTTTGTTGCCATAGAAAAAAGAACACATATCAATATTGTCCCAGTGGCCTACATTCCTTTGTCCTAGAGGAAACTTTTCCATGGTTCTGGTTTTGGAGCCTCTACCCAGACAGCACACTTGCTGAGGGAGTCAAAACACAACTGGCCTACCTCAAGACAGGAGCCAAGCTCTGCCTCGCTGCTGTTAGAAAAGACCTGGATCTTCACAGTGCATCTGCCCTTAGATTTTCTTTGTAGAGAATGGTGAACCTTACAAAGTTGAACCTGGAACCAACCCAAATGCTCCTGTTCATCAGATGTACTCCAGGCATAATCCTTTATCAAGCTATGTTACCCCTGGATGGTTTGCTTTCCCTGCTGAATGCATGACTTATTTGTTTATTTTGGTTTGTGTTAGTGGACCTTTGTCCGTGGCAGCAGCATTTGTCATGTTACCCCTAACCAAATGGTATATAAACGTTTATGGGGAGAATCAGGTCCATTAGTCCCAGAATCTCAATAGTCTGTTCTGTCAGATCAACTATCCAGACATGTTATTCACATATACGTTAGTGGATACACCTCCTATTTGACAGAAAAAAATTCTTAATTGCAGACTTCTCAGACAGTCACCATGAATGAACCTGCTTATGGATTGTGTTGAGAAACTATACAGAACAGATGTTTCAGGATGCTTGGTCATCTCAAGAGATGAATCTCCACATAAATATTTTGGAGGTGAGGAAGAGTGTTTTTTACCTGGAAGCTTTTCAAGTGTCCCCTTCCCAAGGTGTCATAGTGTTAAATTCTGACAACATAACACTTGTCTGGTACATCAGTACACAAGGGCAACCGATGTTCTTCGTGTTTCATTGTTGCAGTCATCACACTTGGGTTATCTGCCTGCAGGTAGCCCTCATTCGGCCCAAATACCAGAGTCTTGGGATTTCTGTGTCGGATGCCTTCACCTCTTCCATGACATCAAGTCGTCAGGGGTATAAAACATGCTGCCAACACCATTACATCAGCTTTTCTTGCCGTGTGGGAGCCCAAAGCAGAAGCAGTTCACAAGTGACTGTCGGCTGCTACCTGAAATTTTCGTTGTTCGAGTTTCAAACCTGAAGTCTTCTAAAGCTAAGTACCACGTTGGGGATCCTTTTTTCTTGCTCTAACCGATGTCAAAAAAATTTAACAATTGTCTTGCCTGTGGCAAGCAAATACCTCAGAGATTTTCATTCTTGCTGTGTCACCTGTTTAGGCCCAGACCACGACGCTCCTCGCTGTCGATTTTGTGCCTTGTTTAATGCCCAAACTATTCGTCGTTGGGCTATCTTTGTTGCTAAATTCTTTCGCTCTCGTTCTCCGTGTTCCGAAATGGCTTTGATAAGCCATCCAACTACTGATCTTCTGAAAAAACGTAAGGATAAAGACAGACAGACAGACCGCATAGGTCCAAAACTGCCGCCAACACTTCCATTAAGCTAGTCGCCAGTCCGCCGGTACTCAGTGAGGCGCCTTCGCAGACCCTGATACCCGCTTCTGCAGATTCGCAGGCCTCTACTGAGACCCATTCGGAGTCCGGTATGCCACGAGATGCTTCTTCGACTATTGAACCTGCGGATGTCTCTACCTTGGATGGGTCTGGAGCTGCTGTGCAGGCAGCAGCTTCTGTGGGTGTATTCCAACCTTCTGATGTTGGTATTAAACTGACAACTTTGTTTTTGACTAAAACTACTGGGTTTCTCAGGCCCAGAGTTCACACTGCACCTAGAAAACTGACAACCAAAGCACATGCTCAAGCTCCCATGCCAAAGAAACAAATGCTTAGAATGGCTGAAGACCTTATAACCTTAATTAGGGGCAGCCAGCCACCCCCCTCTAAAAGGCAAATAATTGATTTTCCTTCTGATTCTACAGACCATGAGTCCGATGACTGTGATCCCTCTAATTACCAGGACTTACCCTTATCTACCTACGAGGATTCAGATGCAGAGGATTCCATTCCCTCTGCCTCCCCTCCAGAGGATTTTTCTTTGGTGAAACCTTGCATACCTTAAGAGAGCATTTTCGCTGGGAATGCCAGGACTACCCTCAGTCCAAAAAAGACTCTGAGAATTTTTAGACTTGCCTCAGCACAGGCCTCTAGCTATACCTCCTGTCCTGGATATTGTAGATGATGTTTTCATGGAATCCAGTCTTACTCCTGATACTTTACCACCGGCTCCTAGAAAGCCTGACAGGTACTACAGTACCTGACTCTCACAAATTTCTCTTTAAGAATCCCACTGCGGATCCAGAGGCCATTTCCCAGGGACCTAAAGGCATTAAGGCTACTACAGCCAAAAACCCTACCCCTTCGAACAGGGATTCTAGAACTTTAGACAGATGGGGTAAGAAGGTATATACCTCTGCAACTCTTGCCATCAGGGCTTTGAATTGCCAGTTTCACATGTTGAAGTACCAGCAGCATATTATGGGACTAATTAAACAAAAAATGTTGTTGCTTCCAGATTGTACAGAAAATAAAGATTTACAAGAGTTAATGCATTCTGCAAACCAAGTTGATAAACATGCTTTGCAGTGTGGTTTTGATGCCTTAGAAGCATCTTGCAGGGCTGCTGTCACTGGGTCTGTACTGAGAAGGCATGCTTGGCTGAAGGAACAAATCTTGCCAGACCATGTCAAAACAAAATAGCTAGATGCTCCATTAAACCAGGAACGTTTGTTTGGCACAAAGCAAAAGTTGTTAAAAAGATGGAGGAAAAAGCTAAATCTATGTAAGCTGTTAAATATTTCTTACAGGTGCAGCCACCTAGATTCAGTAGGCATTGGCCTTCTAAAAACTGGTCCTTTCCAGTCCCTCCCAGGCCTTCTCAGTCCAAACCCAGGGGCAATAGACCACCAAGACTGCAGTCTCAGAGTATGCAGAAATCTAAACAATGGAGTGCTCCCACCTCAAAAACAGGGAATGGTAAGCCACCCCCCATATGGGAAAAGTTCACAATGACTTGTCTGTCATCCTCCCCAGTCATGCCCAAGTACTTGTACCCCTAGGAGGAAAACTCTCCCTGCATGCAGAAAACTGGATGTCCATTACCCAAGACCAATGGGTCCTAAACATTGTATCCCAAGGATACAGATTCTACTTCCACTCACTGCCAACCCCAAGCGGGATGCTAGACCATCCTCCAAACCAGTGGGCAGAGGCTCAAAAGCGAGTACTTTCTCTTCTAAGTATCAGGCCTATTCAACCTGTTCCAATAGAGCAAAGGGTCAGGGTTTCTACTCCAGACTGTTCCTGGTGCCCAGAAAAAGAGAGCTTTTGGCACCCTATCCTAGATCTGTCAATTCTCAACACCTTCCTGGTGGTCCCAAAATTCAGAATGCTTACACTGCAACAGCTTCTTCCTATGCTAGCTAAGGATGCCTGACTAGTCACCCTAGACCTAAAAGAAGCTTATCTGCACTTCCCCATAAGGGAATCTTGCAGGAAATGTCTACGTTTCAGGGCAGGCTCTATGCACGATCAGTTCTCTGCACTTCCCTTTGGCTTATCTACTGTGCCCAGGGTGTTCACAAAGTGCCTGGCTCCAGCCATTGCATACTGCAGGCAGAGAAATATTAAAATTTACCCATACTTGGACGAATGCCTGATTCAGGCGGGCCATCAGGAATTGCTACTTCTGCACCTGGCATTTGTAAAGAGACTCCTAACATCTCTGGGGTACACCATCAACGAAAATAAATCACAACTGGTGCCCAGCCAAAAGATTGTATTCCTGAGAGCAAGCTTGAACACAACTTCCCAGATGGCATTCCTCACTCCAGAGAAACAGGCTTATTTGACAAACTACTTCAAACTAATGGCTACCAAAACCCAGCTATCTGCAAAAAAAAAAATACTGCAAGCCCTAGGGTTCATGGCCTCATGCATTCTACTAATTCCATATGCAAGACTGCATATGAGGAAACTTCAATGGTACTTTAAAAAGTCTCTGGTGTCAACATTTTCAGGACATGGAAACAGTGATTCCTATCATTCCTTGTCTAAGGGCAGAGTTCCTTTGGTGGGCTGAGGTATGCAGCCACAACAAGGGACTTCCTTTCACTCAACCCCTCACCGCCCAGACCCTGACAACAGACGCATCAGACTATGCATGGGGGGCTCACATGGCGGGCAAATGCATTGAAGGCAAATGGAGCCCAGAAAAAATTCCCCTGCATATCAATCAAAAAGAAGTGTTAGCTGTACAGAATGCTCTGATAGCCTTCAAATAGCTTGTCCTTCCAGGACAACTCCTGATAAAGGCAGACAACACCACAGTTATGTGGTACATAAACAAGCAGGGGGGGGGACTCATTCCTATCCACTCTGCAGGTTAGCCATGACCCTGTGGAACACAGCCTTGAGCAACCAAGTGCACCTGCAAGCTCAGTTCTTGCCAGGCAGACAAAATTCACTGGCAGACGACTTAATCAGAAATCTACTGGACCCACACAAGTGGAAACTGGAACCCAACTCATTCAAACTTCTAATCCACAGGTGGGGACACCAGAGATGTACCTCTTTGCCTCCCCCCAAAACCATTACTTGAGCAAATTTTGCACCAAAAATCCTCGCAGCAAAGCGTGTAAAGTGGATGCCCTACCCTTTACATGGGCAAACCTCTCAATTTATGCCTTTCCTCTCTACCCCTCCTCTCTCAAGTACTACTCAAGATCAAATAGGACAATCCTTATTGCCCCAGACTGGCCACGCCAGCATTGGTACCCACTCCTACGCAGTCTGTAGTAGTGCCACCTACATCAGACCCCCTCCCTGCTGTCCCAGCAGGAGGGACAGATTTTGCATCCACACCTGCAAACCCTGAACCTTACAGCCTGGCTTATCCCCTGAATACACCACCAGCAGCCCTCAGCAAACAGGTGCTGGACGTCATCCTTGAGGCCAGAAGGCCTAGTACTGGGAAATCCTATTCAGAAAAGTGGAAAAGATATTGTTCTTGGAGCCAGTCTCAGGGAAAGGACACAGCCATGCCCACCTTACCTCAAATCGTAGATTACCTAGCAGAGCTGCTCCATAGAGGCCTATCCTTCTCATCAATTAAGATTCATGCCTCTGCCATCTCAGCTCATTACAATACTGAGCCCACCTCTCTTTTCTCACCCTCTCATCAAACAGTTCCTGAGAGGATCTAACAATTTAAGGCCCCTGAGGAGAGCTCCCACCCCTGCCTGGGACCTTCTCTTTGTACTAGAGAAACTCCCCCCCCCCCCCCCCTTGAGCCTGCTGCTGCAGCAGAGTTAAAATTCCTCTCTTGGAAAACAGCCTTACTGCTAGCCTTCACTTCTGCAAGAAGAGTGTCTGAGTTACAGGCACTAATGGCGGTGGAGCCCTTCATTATTTTCCATGCTGACAGGGTTTCCCCTCGGGACTAACCCATCATTTATGCCCAAGGTGGTATCCAGTGTGGCTTTAAATCAATCCATCCATTTACCAACCTTTTTCCCTAATCCTCAGAATAAAGGGGAAAGGATCCTGCACTACTTGGACGTGCACAGGCAGCTCAGGTTCTAACTTGACAGGACTAAACCTTTCAGAAAATCTGACCAGCTGCTAGTCAGCTTAGCTACAGGAGCAGATGGCAAGGCCATTTCAAAACAACCCATTTCCAAATAGATAAGCACACTGCATCCATTTCTTCTACAAACACCATGGAAAACCTACCCCGCAGGGGATCAGAACTCATTCCACAAGGACTACCTCAACCTCTACAGCATTTCTCAGGGGAGTCCCTACCAGGGACATCCTGGAAGCTGCAACCTGGATTTCTGTACACACCTTCACCAAGCATTACCACTTACCTATCTTTTCTAAATCCAGAGCTGGATTTGCCACAGCAGTCTTACAAGGCCTGCTAGCCAGCCCTAATAATTCTTGACTGCCTCCACCCTTCCTCAGCTTTGGGAATCAACCCAAGTGTGATGACTGCAACATTGAAACACGAAGAACATAGTACAGTTGTGTACACTTACCATAAATGTAGATGTTAGAGTTTATTCATTGTTGCAGTCCTGGTTACCCTCCCTCCAGCCCCCTGATTTTTTTTATACTTTCTACCTATCCTCTTTTTGGCCATATCTCATGGCAATGGTATTTACTTTTTACTGGAAGTGTTCCACACCATGTAATTGCTTCCTTTTTGGGGGCTCCTGACATCTGGGGCAAGAAAAACTGATGTAATGGCGTCGGCTGCATGTTTTATACCCCTGACGACCTGATGTCATGGAAGAGATGTACTTAAACGAAAACAAACAAAGAAAAAAAAACGGAAAAAACAGTGGATCAGGCTTGCAGCAATAGGTTTAATTCAGGTTAAGCGCTTTTAGTTTCCCACACAATACACGGAGACGTCTTTAGACCAATAAAAAACATTAACAAGTAACAGAACTTCACTTTTAAAATATTCCACATTAACTAACAACCAACCAATGATCATTTTACTTGTGATGCAGCAAGCTCATTAAAGCAACAGTTCAAAAAGTACATTGCAAAGGAAAAACCATTGTTTTAAAGTTCTGCTTAGCTAAAACTTCACATACTACAAATTTTACATTCTGCAAATATCTCCGTGTATCATTATAAAATGTGAATACGTTTATAGAAAAATATATATGCATATATATGAAAAAAATACATACATAAATAACTTATCACAACAATCATAAATAAATACAAGGAAATCTTTTCACTACCTCAATTTTAAAATACATGCATGGCAAGTGATTTAATTTAATCCAGGGGCACTATAAGAATTCAACCTAAGTTGCCAAATTAGTTCTCTTTTCTGTAAAATCAACTGAAATGGACCACCCTCATGGTCAACAGTAACTTGGTCAATTACTCTAAATATAAAAATGTCATGGAAGAGATGACAGCATCTGACGCAGAAATCCCAAGACTCTGGTATTTGGGCCGACTGAGGGCTACCTGCAGGCAAATAACCCAAGTGTGATGACTGTAACAGTGAATACACTCGAACATTTACATTTACGGTAAGTGTACACAACTGTACTTTCTTAGTAATTTTATTGGGAAGCAGTAAATGTCTGTCAGTAAATGTGGGCCATCAGTTCTCTCCTCTCTTTTACTGCCAGCTAGAATCCTGGAGAGGCCAATTTCCTAGCAGTCACTGTCTATTTGTGCTCTTCGAGTAGCCTCTGAATTGCATGGTTGTAAGGAACCTTTTCCATCTGTTGGCCAAGCCATGTTGTGACAACTTTGCATCCCAAACCAACAGCAAGTTTCCCACCTATTTTCTTTTTTCCCTTCAGAGGGTCAGTCCAAGAATGCTGTCCATACACAGATGCCATAATGGCCTCTTCTGTACTCCCCCCCCCCCCCATTTCCTCTGATGACTGGATTTATTCAGAAATCCAGACTTCTGAAGGCCAAAGTTGTCCTTGTTCCTTAGTAGTCTTTCCAGCTTTGATTTTCCTTTCTCCCGCCTTTCCTGATTGGGAAGCCACTGTACCTGCAACTGTTCAAGCCACTTCTGTTTCATTCTCCAGCCAAATCACACCCAGATATGCACTGATGGAGATTTATTGCATCACTTCTACTGTTCCTTTGACAACCAGTAGTCAGACTTTAGTGTTCATAGTCGTTTCTTCTGCTGTGTGCATTTCTGCTCAGTAGAATTACAAAGATAGTTACGTTTTGCATTGGGCATCCAACAAAGATTATATCCCTTTCCAGCTTCTGTAACTTCTTTATTAGACTATTTTTTTCTGTATTTTTTACTCTCCGTTATTCTTCCATGAGTTCATTTGGCTGCTATCTCTCAAGTTTCATATGCTGGAAAAGACTCCTCTTCCCCTTAATGTCTGCAAACTTTTTTACACGGCTCTTTTCACATAATTTCCCTACCGCTTTTTGAAATTCATTTCTACTCTGAGACATTTATTTCCTATTAGAAATGCTTACATGTCCTGTCTTTAAATCCACTGTCTTTTCAGCCAGAAGAATTTCTGAGTTACAGACTTTCTCTGTCAGAGCTGTTTACTTACTATTTCACAAAGAGTGTGATGCTTAAAATTTACCCCTCCTTTATACCAAAAGTGGTCATACTTGAATCAAACCATAAACCTGGCTGTTTTCCATTATTATGATAGCTGCAAACTGTTACTTTAATGCATGACTGTACAGAGGCAGCTCAGTTTTTATAGTGATAGGGCTAAATATTTCCATAAACATGATCACTTCTTTGTTTCCTTGACATAGGCTAAACAGAGTCAAAAGGTTTGTATGCTTTTCTTCTCTGTGGTTAGCTGAGTGCATTAAATATTGTCATACTAAAGATGGTAAGACCCTGCCCACAGCCTTAAGTCTCATTTTGCTAGAGCTACAGCTGTATCTGCTGCCTTTTTCTGTAATGTATCCATAAATGATGGCTGTGCAGCTGCACCCAGGAAGATAAGCTAGGGATATTGTCTTACTGTTTACAGACTATGACTCATTTTTAATGAGATATGGAAGTTATATACTTTAACAATCGAGCCATAAGAAAAATGTTCATCGTCTGTAACATACTGTTTTCTGTCCCCATCTTTGGTGTATCTGTTATGGGTGTTCCTCATATCTTGGTTAGAGAAGAGATTCCTACTACACTGATAGTGTCGTTAGAGGTCCGAGCTGCCTAGATGTTTAGGGCTGATATCCCCTTGAAAAAGAAGCAGAAAACTAAGCACCTTTCTTCTGCTCCCAAAGACTTTCAACATGAATAGCAAGATTTCACACAAGGTCTGTTCAATGCCCTAATGGCTTTGAAGCCTCCTCAGGGGAGTCTCTGGTCCTGCTCCACCTTGATCATCTTTGCATCTTAAGAGGCCTAGGGATCATTTTATTTATTTTTTTATTTATTTTACATTTGTTAACCGGGCTAGTCTAGCTGGATATATGTCCATTTTCAGTAGGCCCGGGGAGAAAAGCTCCACACATACTGAATTACAAAGAGACAATTTATAAAAAATTAAGTACAATAAGAATATACATTTAGTAACACGAAAAAACAAAATACCTAAGGAACACACAAAAATATAGTCGTTCAGTAGAAGCATTACAAAAAGTCAAGATTAGCAACATGTTTTCGATAATCCGTTGGAGAGAAGAAGTAGAACAGGAGATAAGAAGGGAATTACAGAAGAAATACAAAGGAGGAAGAGAGAAAGAAGCAATAGTCTAGTGAGGAGAAGGGTAAGAAGATGGAAAAAAGGACAGGGGAGAGAAAAAGGAGGAGTGGGTCAGAGCATAAGAGGAGAGCAACATGTTTCGTCTGATGAGGATGGTGATTCTGATGAAGAGTCCTTGACCTGTTCTTCCCAGATTCCCTCTCCTTTGGACTATGGTTCCGAGGAGGAGGTATCTGTTAGTTCTGATTCTCCTTTTGAGGAGATTTCCTTTAGTAATACTATATCTGAAGTTGTTGTCTTCATTTGCTCTTCAACCTGTGAGTACTCGGATCTGGCACAGATCCAACTCTGAAGCTTTTTCAGCATCTGATTGGAGCTCCAAGCTCCTACCCATAATGCCCTTGTCTCCCTCCTCCCTTCAGATCTCATTTGCCGCGTTTGCATAAGCATCGTGATCCGCTGCTCTGAGCTTCCTTTGGGTAAATAACTGAATTTTTTGTGAGTTTTTATCTTCCTTTTACTTAAAGTTTCTCTTTTCTGTCCTCCCCACCTTTGTGATGTTCAGTTAAAAAAAAAAAAAAAAGAAAAGAAACGCTCCTCCTTCTCCAATCGTTTGTCTAGAGTGTGTGTGTGTGTGTGTGTGTGTGTGTGTATATACACGTGTGCGCGTGTGCATGTGTGAGTGTTGTTCTGGTTGGACCTCTTTGCTGTGACTGTCAGAGAACCCCAAACCAGGCTTTAGAAATTGCACGGAGTGTGGCCATAAACTCTCCCCAGCTGATGGCCACACTATGTGCATGGTTGCTTATGGGTTTCCCATCTTGAGTCCTCCAGTTCCATCTGCACAGGCTTCAACCCCAGCGCATAGAGGGACAGGAGGAACAAGCTAATTTTAAAAGGCCTTCTCACCCCTCCTACCACCGGGGCCCAAGCCTCCTCAACCCTGACTACTACTACTTCTGTCTCTGCCCCATTCTCTGGGACTCAACCTCCCACCAAGAGGTTCAGGGACGGGGACAAGCATAAACACAGTGCCAGGCCGAGGAAGTGATCCCCTGATCACTTGGCCTCTGCTGGTCCACCGGCCAAGGTCTGTTTGACCCTGAGACTGGAGTCTCCCTGGCTCCATTCCCTCGCTTCTCCCGGGAGCCAGAGGAGCTTCAGATCCATTCGCTGGCCCCGGCTTCACCTCACTGACCCTCCAGGCCAGTATCGGTGACTTTTTCATCCCGATCCAGCCGCAGCCTTTCTGAAGTGGAGGTGGACAGGATAATGCGGAAATTTATCTGCACTCCGATAGAGATGGGAGTCTTCCCTACCTCCTGTCCCTCTGGAGCAGGGGGCATGCAGTCCGCATTCCTACCAATTACTCCTTCTCCGATCTGAACTCCCAGTTTCGTATTCGAGAACTTTCTGCATCGATGGGTCTGTGCTGACAATACCTGGTACCTCGACGCTGGCGATTGCCTTGAGTAGGTCAGATCTGACTAGCTCTGACATGTCTGGCTCTTAGAGCCATGGCTCCAGCACTGGATCCAAGGGGATAGTGTCGGCACCGAGCCTTTTGACGCAGAGCCTTCCAGTCGGAGTCTCAGCACCTAGGGATTTGCCTCTGACTCTCCCGTTGAGCCAGAGAGTGGCAGACCTGTCTGTACTTCCTTCTCAGACAGTTCCCTCTCCTTCTGCCTCCAATGTGGTGGAGAGGGTTCTGTCGATACCTTCGAGACCCATGACTATCTCGTCTTCGGAATCCTCCCTGTCTCTTTCTGTTTCTGGTATGGATTCCACCATCCTGCTACCTCTGGGACAGCCTGCTGCCTCTCTACCCCAGGGAGCTCCCACGCTGGAGCAGCCAGATGTTTTTGAGTCCTCCCCAGAAACTGCCCCTGTGGGAGGTACATCGAAAACATACGTGCAAAAGGAGGCACATTGACTCCCCACCAGACTACCTCATGGAGGACACCAGTTTGGAGGAAGGAGAGTGTTCTCCCCAGTCAGCCACCGAGGATGTCTCCTTTGGAGACATCATGGATATCCTTTGTCAGCGAGGGGGTGGTCTGCCCAGAAACCCAACTCGGATGAATCGGTGGTCCTGGAGGCATTTGGAGCAGGACCCTCTATATCCTGGGTGTCCCCTGCTGCAGATCCATTGGTGGATCTAATTACATCTTGGGCATGGAAGGAACCAGACACAGTGAAGCTGATCCCCAAATGCCCCGACAAGATATTGAATGCTCCCTCAGATAGGACCCACTGGACCAAGGGATCCCTAGTAGATGCCATGGTAGTGGCAGCTGCCACTAAGAAGGAGTAAACGTAGGAGAGCTGCACGGTCCATCTGCCAGACTGATAGTCCAGGATGATGGATCACTTTGGGAAGTGGGTGTACGCTTCAGCCATGTTTTCGGTATGTGCGCTGAATTACATGACACACACAATTACACTCCAGTGAGAACTTGTCAAAGAGATCATTGGGTCTGCCCCAGGGTCAATGATGGCAGAGGGCCAGAAGGTTTTCTCTTCTTGCATGGCCACCCTCATGTCGATCGCGAACACCTCTGTGTGGTTTTTCTGTCTTGCCACTGAGGGCAGTGCTAGAGCTGCCGGGACAGACGTTGCCATCAGGCATCATACGTGGCTCTGACTCTCTGCATTCTCAGAAACCTTTAAGGCGTCCTTTACTAACGCCCTGTATGACAGTTCCACCCTCTTTGGAAAGTCAGTACATGACACACTTGCCCAGAGCAAGAAGGACGGGAAGACTTTGTCTGCCATCGGGATCTGCTTCTCCATCCCCCAATGAACCTTTTTGAGGAATCAGCAGGGGGCAAAGAAGATGTGGTTCCAAAAGTCTCAGAGCTACTCCCAAGACCATTCATGGCTCGCCTTCCTCTAGAGGCAAAGGGGGATTCGATAGATGCCGCTCCCGAGGCAGAAGGAGGTCCGAGGAATCAGGGGTCTCAATGCCACCCCCAAGGCAGAGGGAGTTCTGAGGAATCAGGGGTCTCGAGAGCCTTTCTCGAACAGACCTGCGCAGCAGCCCTGAAGGGTGGTCCAGCTGCTCAGCTCTGGAGGCAATAGTGAAACTCCTTTCGCTACACCCAGCAGCTTTAGGAGTCTATCACAGACAATCGTTGGGTGTTGCAGATCATATCCAGAGGCTGTTCTGTCCCTTTCAGCTAGTCACCTCTTCAGCCCATACACCTCACGGATGTTCCACCCACACAAAGGGAGGAAGCAGCGATGGAAAATGCAAAGCTGTTAGAAAAGCAAGTCATCCAACCTGTCCCCCACACCAGATTAGGCATTTATTCCAGATTCTTTTTGGTGCTGAAAAAGAAGGGGGACTAAAGACCCATTCTGGATATCTCCATTCTAAATCTGTCAGTTGCCAACACAGAATTCCAGACGGTCACTCTTCAGTCTGTCCTGCTCTTTTTGCAGGAGAGTGATTGGATGTGCTCATTCAACCTTCAGGATGCGTACTACCACATCAAAATGGACAGGTGCTCTCAAAGGTTTCTCCACTTCCAGCTGCGGGCCCGCCATTATCAGTTCAGAACGCTCCCTTTTGGTCTCACCACAGCCCCCAGGGTGTCCATCAAAGTGATGGCAGTGGTAGTGGATCACCTGAGACTACAAGGATTCCAGGTCTTCCCCTACCTGGACGACTGGATCCTTGCTGCCCCTTCCAGGCATCAACTCTACCAAGTAAGGGATTCCCTACGTCACTTAGCCCACCAATTAGGCATAACCATCAATCTCAAAAAATCTTTACTGGGCCCGGTTCAAGTGCTAGATTTCATTGGAGCTCAGTTGGACATGATTCAAACCAAGGTCTTCCTAACCTCAGAGAGTATCCAGTCCCTGAAACTATATGTACACTGTATCCTTCAAGCTCAGTCGCCGACAGTAGAATTGGTATTACGGGTGTTAGGGTCCATGGCGGCCACTATCACTCTTACCCATGGCTTGATTATGCATGTGGGGTACTTCAGTGGACCTTTGCGGTTCAATGGTCCATGCTAGATCTTCCATTATCTCACCCTGTTCGAATATCTCAAGTATGCAGGGACTCTCTTCTGTGATGGATTAATTCCTCGCATTTTTTCTGGGGTCGTCCCTTTCTTCTGCCTCCCCCTTTCGCCAAGGTGACCATGGACACCTCCCTGTTAGGGTTGAGGTGGGGCACAGCTTGGGAAGGACAATCCAAGGTACGTGGTTTCCCTATGAGATTGAATTGCATATCAGTGTCCTGGAGATGAGGGTGGTGCTCTTAGCGCTGCAAGCTCTCCATGCCCATCTTCCTCTTGGAACAACTGCTATCCAGACAAGACAGTATGTCAGTGGTCTGGTACATCAACAAGCAGAGGGGAACCAGGGCTTATTCCCTGTGTCGAGAGGCCATGAGAGTGTAGGCATGGGCGATCTCCACCGGCCATTTTTTGGTGGCAACGCACATTCCGGGGAGCTCCAACATTCAAGCTGACAGGCTCAGCAGGTCTGTCCTGAAGCCTTACAAGTGATCTCTGAATCCTTCTGTGGCGAAACAATCTTTCTCAAGTGGGGCCAGCCTTGCTGCGATCTTTTTGCCTCTCCTTCCAATGCGAAGTGCAGTGCGTTTTTCACTCTGAACCCCTCTCGGGTGGATGCCCCAGAGACACTCTGTTTCATGCTTGGCCCTCCAGTCTTCTGTATGTATATCCTGCTCTGCCCCAATACCAAAATTTCTTCAGAAAGCTCGCAGGCCGGGGAGCTCTGTCATCCTCATTGCCCCATTCTGGCCTCGCTAAGTATGGTTCCTCCCTCTCTGTGGTCTCATGTTGTGCGTCTGCCCTGAACATTGGATCCGATTCCAGATCTCATCTCTCATCCCTCAGGGATTCCTTATCCAGACCTGGTCAATCTGAAGCTCACTTCTTTGCTGCTCCAGTTCCCATGATAGTCAGGACACCTGGGTTATCCTCACCAGTCAAAAGAATTTTGGTGGTGGCTCATAAATCTTCTACTAGGAAGGTTTATTCCAGTAAGTGGAAATGTTTTTCTATTTGGGCTTCTCAGCTTGACCTAGGCCCCTTCACTGCTCCAGTTCAGGCAGTTTAAGAATTTTTAGCAAGTACTTTTCAGCAAGGTGTCAGGTCTTCTACAGTCAAGGTCCAGTTGGTAGCTATATCTAACATTCATGTAGGTGATAATATGGCTTCTCTAGCTTCTTCTAAACTTTGTAAAGCCTTTTTGAAAGGCACCTTCTTACTTCGGTCACCGGTTAAGGACCCAACATCTCCCTGGGATCTCACGCTAGTTCTGTAAGCTTTGGTCTCGTCCCCCTTTGAGGCTGCAGCCACAGTGGACTTACAGTTTCTGTTTGGAAGATGGCTGTTTTGATTGTTTTACATCTGCCAAAATGGTCTCGGAGCTTCAAGCATTGTTGGTCAAGCCTCCCTGTTTGGTATTTCATAAAGACAGGGTGTCCTTGTGTACCAAGCCATCCTTTCTTCCTAAAGTAAATTCTGAAGTCAGCATTAATCAAGTGATTAATCTCCCGGTTTTCTTTCCAAATTTTCAAAATAAGTGAGAGTGCACTTGTTGGATGTCCACAGACAGTTACGTTTTTACCTGCATAGAACTAAGCGATTTTGTAAGTGACCAACTTTTTATTTTCTATTCTAAGCCCTTTTTACAGAAACCAGTGTTGAAGGTCACCATTGCCCATTGGATTTCCCAGTGCATTCCAATGGCGTATTCAGCTAGAGGTACATACCAAACAGGGCATTGTATACTGTGATGGGTCTAATGAGGGATGTGTACGGTGGGACAATGACTTCCTTTCTTCTCGATGAAAAGCCCTTAGTGTTGAGGTGTGCCACATAGAAGGATTTCCTGACTGTTGTGGCGATGTGGTTATCGAAGGTGAGACCACTGTGGTAATTCACGGGTACATGTTTTTCCCAAAGGGGATAACTATACATTTCTTGGCATTGAGCTTGAGCCCAATCCTTTCTTCCTCTGGACTCCATTACAGCAAGGGAGTTTCTAAGGGCTTTGGGATACACGTTTTCCATGATTCCAGTGCTTCCTCTGGCCAACCTTCATATGAGAAAGCTCCAGTGGTACCTAAAGTCGGTCTGGCTTCAGCATTCCCATCCTTTTTGTTCCAGTTCAACTTCTTCTATGCCTGAAGCTGGAACTTTAGTGGTAGATTCATCACTTGTTCCTCAACCCAGGGCTTCCTTTTCCTCCTCCAGTCCCAACTCTGGAACTTTTTACAGATGCTACAGACATGGGGTGAGAGGCCTCCTTCAGTCCTCTTAGGTATTGGACCTTTGGTCTCTTCATCGAAAAAAGGACCACATCAGTACCAAAAAGAAGAGAGCTCTTCTCCTGACTCTTCAGGCTTTTCATTCTATCTTCCTTCCAGAACCCTTCAAAATCTTCACAGACCGTACCACAATGATGTGGTACATCGACAAGCAAGGGGGTACAAGGTCTTATCTCTTATGCAGACTAGCTGTTCTGGTTTGGGAATCAGGCAGCTTACATTTCCTTACATTTGATTATTGTGGCAGACTCTCTGATTAGGTCCATAACCCAGACTCACGAGTGGATGCTTCAGACACTTGTTTCTGGACATTGTCCATCAGTGGAGTACTCCTCAAGTAGATCTTTTTGCCTCCTCTCTTTTGCAGCAGAGTCCCATGTCTTCTGGCTTGGAAGGTAGATACTTTATCTTTTCATGAAAGGGGGTATTTCTTTATGCCTTCCCTCCCCTTCCTCTCATACCACAGGTCCTGTTCAAGATAGAACAGGGTGCTCCCAAAATCTTGTTAATGACTCCCTTTTTGGCCCAGACAGCATTGGTTACCTCTTCTGCAATTAGCCATGGGCAATCATCACAAGTTACCTCACAGGGTGTACCTACTAATGCAAGACAAAAGATCTTGTCATCCATCCCCACCTGTGCACTCTTCAACTGACATTGTGGTTGATAGGGTTTTGATCTCTTTTAGGAACATTTTTTCTGAAGATGTGCTTCGGGTCCTGCAGGAAGCCTACTACAAGAAAATCTTATTTCTCCAAATGAAAGAGATTTTCTGTCTGGTGTCTTTCTTGTAACGTGGATGCACTTACTGTGGAGGTCCTGTGGTTTTCTTATTTGTGTGAATTGCTCAATGATAGGTTAGCATACTCTTCTGTTAAAGCCCACCTGTCAGCTGTTTCAGCTTGTCTGCCTCCGAGTCCCCGTTTGGCTTCTAGATTCGAGGTCAAATAATTTCTTAAAGGCATCTTTCACATTAGGCCTCCCAGGAAGCCTATTACTCCTTCCTGGGGCCTTAATTTTGTTTTGGAAAAATTGATTCAGGCTCCTTTTGAGCCTGCAGCTTCAGTTTCCTTACAGCATTGTTCTTGGAAGACTGTTCTTTTGGCCCTTACCTCAGCCAGGTGAGTGTCTGAGCTGCAGGCCATCATGGCTGTTCCTCCTTTTTTGTTTATACATAAGGACAGGATGTCTGTTCATACTAATCCTTCTTTTACACTAAAGATGATTAATGAGACACGAGTTGTGTCTCACTCTGTTCATTTGCTCAGTTTTTCCCTTCTTCAGAATCTGCTAGTGAGAAGTTTCTTCACACCTTGGATTTGCATAGACAACTGATATTATTTGGATAAAACTAAAGCCATTTGTAAATCTGAGCAGCTTTTTTTCTTTTCATCCTAGGTCTGTAGGTTTGGCTGTTTCCAAACAAACCATTTCTTCTTCGATATCTAAAGCCATTTCCTTTTGTTAATGGGAAAAGGCTTATTCCACCAGAGCTGTGGCTTCTTTTGGGACCTTTTTCAAAGATTTGAATACTAATTCAAATCTCAGGACTCTAGTGGGCATTAGCCTCTCCTTTGATAATCACACCGTACATCACCACACTAGTCAGGAAATCCTTCTACGTAGCACACCTCATCATGAAAGGGTTCTCATTGTCCCCCTCTACTCGGCTCTCATCAGACCCATTATAGAGTACAACGCCCCATTTGGAATGTACCTTACAAGGCATCTGCAGCAGCTAGAAAGGCCACAAAAATACCTCACAAAGAGGATTATGGGACTCGGTTACCTTATGCTGACCGCCTCAAAAAACTCCGGCTTTACTCCGTAGCATATCACCTACTCTGAGGTAATATCTGCCTAACATACAAAGCTATGTCAAACCCTGAGCTGCTGGACATGCTACACCTAAAGAAATCCCAATCCCTCAGAGCCACATGCTCTAGGGACCTAAACCTCGTCACCACAATTAACAGAACATGCTGGAGGGATAGATTCCTGTCCTAGAGACTTCCCATACTCTGGAACAAACTACCTGTCTCTGTCAAGCAGAGTTCGTCACTAGCACTCTTCAAGAAAAATCTTGATGAGTGGATGGGAAATAGGAAATTCACCCCGGGCATCACATCAGTGGCCCTGCCAGACAGGGGCGCAGGTAAGTAGCATCCAGGGTGGTGAAAGCCAGGGAACCTTGTTGCCTAGGCTTACATAGGCCCTAGGGTCGATAGCCTAGTACCTACCTATGAACCTATAATTCCATTCTTGAGGCAGCTACTTGGGCTTCTGTGCATAACTTTTCCAAACACTAAGTTGGATGTTGTTTCTATGGCCGGATTCGCCAGGGCTATCCTGCATGGTTTTCTTGAGGGCTCTGCTGGGCCTTCCACATCCCAGTTTTCTTCCTGAGCTTTTGTACTCTGCCTATCGTAAATAATACTGCAACAGTGATGTAGAGGGACATAGCACAATTATGTAAAATCTTACCATAACAGTAGATGCCCTTCTCTTCATTGTTGCAGCATTCACTCCCTACCTCCTTCCCCTGTTTCTTTTTCTCCTTCTGGATGTGAATGTTTCCTCTTTTTCTTCTTAGACTGTTGTTCTTCCTGGGGCTTTTCAGTTCTGAGAATGGTACGTTCGTATATCACCTTTATCGCCTATGCCGTGCATGAGAAGCATATGTGTGACTTACAATGTCCCTATTACAACCTAAAGGCTTTGGTGCACTGGCCAGATGTTGGGCTACCCTTGGCAGGAGATCCCTTTTGTAAAGAATACTGCAACAGTGAATAGGACATCTACTGTTATGAAGATTTTTCTCAATCATCCTTTTATGGTAAGTGCATTTTCCTTGACTTGTGCTGCAGTGTTACACATGCTTCTGCATGTATGTACAACTGCTTTGTATGCACTGCATGAGTGCTTGTATGTCAGTCATTTTTACGTATGTAATTTTACTCTGTTAACTGTGCATTCACTCAGAGTGCCCATTCGCTTAGTCAAAGACCTGCACCTCATTCTGGCAGCAATACTCCAATTTCTGCTCTACTTGTATTGTGTATATCCTGTTTCATTATTTGTGAGACTTTGCAATGTCTTACTGATTTGTACTAGATATGAGTTCACTTGTATTATTTATGTATGTATGTAACTTGTGCTTCAGTTTTTGATCAACCTTTATTTGTACTATTAACTATTTAACTCCATTTTGGTTTGTGTCTTGGAAGCTTAAAAATAAATATGAAACAAAATGATGACCATAAGCAACCAATTCAATGCTTGCTTTATACAGACGACAGTCACTAACCAACCAGGTGACTAATCAAGCTCTTAATGTCCCTACTCAATCAAGTAATCTCCTTCAGTGTTTCTCCTTCCAACCATTTCCCATAGATACCATCAAAAAATACCTCAAGAAATTAAATCATGCTACATCTGCACTTGGCAATCTGCTAGGCAAATAGCTTAAAATAGCAACTGAGACTGTTGCATTTCCATTTTCAATTCTAATAAATTGATCCATTTCTGAAAGTAAAGTCCCCTCGCTATAGAAATAAAATCATTCATTATTCCACTGCACAAGGGTGAAATCAATACAGATCTTTCAAACTATAGGCCAATTGCCGTTTTATCTCTGTTATCACAAATATTAGAAAAATGTGTTCATACACAGCATTTCAACTGTCTAATTGATAACTAGCTTCTGCCATCAGCCCAGCACTGCTGTTGTCCATATTCGAGCACAACTACTGCTTAGCTGAATTTTGTTAATATTGTCAACACCCATAGAAATGAGGGGAAACATAGTCACCAGCATCTTCTAGACTTATGAAATGCTTTATGTACTGTCTTCCACCAGAACCTCGTATATAAACTGCCATCCTTGGGATCACTGACTTTTTAGTGCAGTTGTTCCGTAGTTATCTCTCAGAGCACAAGCAGTTAAATGGAAAATGATTTTTCTACCTTCTTGCCAGTAAGTATTGGTATCCCACAAGGATCTATACTAGTTCCCATACTTTTCAACATATTCATCAATGACCTTTATACTGTTACAAAAAATGTAACCCTAGTTCATCCAACTCATGACTCAGCCCTAATCTCCTTTTCCAAATGTCACTCTAAACTCCAAGACCTTACACAAGAATTCTCCTTATTTGAAACATTGCTAAATAATTCACAACTGCTTCTAAACCCTAAAAAAGTGATCCTTATCCCAAAACACATCTGTACCAAAACAACACTCTTCACTATAGTCTCTACCAACAACAGCATGAAAGAGTAAGCAAACCACAAAAAATTACTGGGTATCATCAGAATGACCAGTTGAAATTCGACCACCTTGCATCACACATTGTTTAAAAAAAAAAAAAAAAAAAACTCCTGAAAAACTAGGTAAACTTATAGGTAAAACCTACCTCACTGACATAGCCAGAAGGTATATAACCTCTACTTTAATACTGCCATCTCTTCTCTGTGATGCCCCAGTCTTCAGTCACCTTCACGTTTCACATCTGTCCAAATTTGAGCAATGTTGTAATAAAGTAGCCAAATTTGCAGTAAACTATTACAACAGAACACACCACTGCCTAGCCTTCAGAAAATTAAACTGGTTAGAACTACCATATCACTTAGCTCTCAGTCAGCTAATTACAATACACAGACTTCTCTAAAAACAAGAACATTGCTCAGCCCTTGACACCTTAATGCACCATTGCACCGGTAGAGAAAAATCACTAAATCCAAATAATCTAATACTGCAGTGCAGATGGTACTATATTTAAATAGTGTAGCTAAACTAAGGAACCATGTACCACTACTGTTGAAGTCCACCCTGAATGCAAACTCATTTAAAATGCAACTGAAACTTCACCTATCATATCAGTGGATCTTTTCGTGTGTCTCCAGGATAAATGCCAGTTTTATCTTCAGCTTGCCTTACCATCAGATTGTTTCATTTCATTCAGAATCCTATGCCCCACAACCAGTCTTCACCAATGCCTGAATAGTTTTACTAGTCTACTTATAGCCATATACATTTACCATCAGATTGTTTCATTTCATTCAGAATCCTATGCCCCACAACCAGTCTTCACCAATGCCTGAATAGTTTTACTAGTCTACTTATAGCCATATACATAATTTTGTGTTACTGCTCAGCCGCTACCTCTGTATGTCTAATATAAACTTTGAGAGCCATATATACAATTGTCTCTCAACCTGCTTTATAACCCAGCTCTTTGTGCACTAAATGTTAATATTGTAGTTATTTCCTTCCATCATCACCATTTCTTTGAATTTTGTAAGCACTAATCTGTCTATCCAACAAACCCACTAATATAACTCTTCAAATCTCCGTGTTCAACATCCACTAATGCACAAGTATCTTTTGTACTGTAGTAGTTGCCTTTAGTTCATATGAATGTAGTCTAATTATCAAATGTATAATTAATATACATTATTTAGTGACTCTTCACTTAAATTACTAAGTGGCTGTTTAAAAATGTTTGTAATATGTTGGAATTTTTCTACCTGGGCCCTCTGCTGGAAAGTTTTTTTTTTTTTTGACTAAACCCAGTCAAGACAAAGCCAGTAAACAAAAGCAAAATAAAATAAAAATAAACATTTAAGGCTAACAGAAGTATTTACATTAAAAATTCTTAAATAGCTGTATTATATTCATTCAAACATGAATATTAATTACACACAAGTATTTTTTTCCTTGTCTGCAGGAGGATGTATCATCACACCTGAAGAAATGTGTGTCCAGTCCTACTTCGACCGCAACATTGACAAGTGAAAACACTGGATTGCAGTTAATCTCCGAGTTTAAGGTCAGTTAAAAATTTAGGAGAATGGGGAAATGGGATGGACAGGCAAAAAAAAATGTAACTATGTAATGTTGAAGTTGATGAAAATTGCTAAGAAGAAAATGGGTATACTGCATGACAGTAACAATAGAAACATGTTATGGTTTTTCTTTTCTGTTTCCATGTCAGAACTGAAAATGTGGTGATTTAATAAAGATGTTAAACAAGATTTATATCTGGCAAGTACCAAATGTGAAATATTAGTGACAGTTGAAGGCCTTACAAATTGCAAGTTACTTCAAGTAATAGCACATAAATGATCATCACTGTTTAAATAAGGGCTTCAGTAAAGGTTTATACAAACTGTAGAACACAGTGTACCCAGTAGACCAGGCAATTTGTATTCATTTACTCAGTCTTGATTTGGCAGCCGTGTGTCCATCCAAAGTCTGAAGAGGAATTTTTGGACATGATAAACTTAGGAGCAAATGTTTCTTCTGTGTGGGTTCAACCTGTGCATTATTGGATCTGACTCTGATCCGGGACTGATTAAATCCAACAGACTTCAGTTTCCCAAGCTTTACTTCCTTTACCAATAATGTCTAGCCCTAACTAACAACACTCAGATCTCATCTGCAGCCTTCCACGACTGCAACTTGCCCTAGAGCTCCTTTGGGGTATATCCTTTGACTTGGTGATTTGCTTGTATTTTACCGGTTCTCCTCTGCCCTTCCTCTTTTTCTGTTTAGAGTATTTTTGGTGTGATATTGCTTAATCTGATGTCAGTTTTCATTTTATCCTTGACATATGGGGGTTCAGTTCCGATATCGGAACCAACTCAGCCATTACTGCAGCTCACGCAGGCCAAAAAACTCTCAAACTTCACCTCTACCCACAGTCCTCCTGTCCCAATTACCGCAGATTAGGCTTGCAGCCCTTGTTTGCCACTTTTCCAGACAGACGCATTTGTCATAGCTCTCGAGCTAAGTTAATTTTTTTTGGATAGTTTTTTCATATTTCTTCAAGCTTCTTTACCCTTTATCTGTCGTATTTATCTCTTATTAACCTTATCACCCTTTGTCGCTATTCCTCTACCTTTCTAGCTGTAATCGCCTTTCCCTTTCCGTAAACTCTTGTGTTCCTTCAGCTGTCATTGTTGATGGTTCTTTCGCCCCTTAGATTCCCCACAGGAATTGGTCACAAAAGGCACTGATTTTGAGGAAAGGGAGGGGGAGTTCCCAAGGTCAGCCCCTGATGATGTCTCCTTTGGAGACATCCTAGAAATTTAGAAACAGAGGGGTGACTGGAAGTCCCAAAACCCTTCCTCGGAAGAATCTGTTTACCTGCAGGCTTTCAGTACTCTGCGGTCTACCTCTTGGGTGATTCCAACTGCTGACGAACTCATTCAATTGATTTCTCAGCGGGTGTGGAAGGTACCGGACATCATTGAACCCATCCGCAAGAGTCCAGACAAAATTTTATCTGCCCTTGAAGATAAACATTTCTGGGCTAAAGGTGTAGCGGTAGATGCCAAGGTTGTAGCGGCCACCACAAAAAAGGAACTTGCTGAGAAGAGTTAATCTATCCATCCACCCAACAGAGAATCTCTGGAAATGGATAGATTTGGGAAGTGGTTTAAGCTTCTGCTTACACTTTAAAGTCTTTGAATTTCCTGGCACATTTTGCCAGACTTCAAATGGATTTGATCAAGGAACTATTGGATACCCTGGCAGGAGCTGTTACTGAGGGAGTCAAGGAAAAAGTTGCTTCCTAGTTAGCCACCCTGCAGTCTGTGTCAAACTCGTCCATGAGGCTCATTGCACATGCTGCCGAAGGGACCACCAGAGTGGCAGGTTCAGGCATAGCTATAAGGAAACCCACCTGGATTAGTCTGTGACTTTTTGGGACCATTTAAGTCTTCATTCGTCAATGCACCTTTTGATGGATCGTCTTTGTTTGGCCCAAAAGTTAGAGAAACATTATCCAGGTGTTAAAAGGATGGTAAGACCCTTTGTGCTGTGCACATATGTTTTTCCACCCCCCCCCCCAAGATCTTTTTCCAGGATTCAGACGACCAGTGGAAAGATGTGGTTCAAAAACATCCTAAGGGCCTTTCCAGGGCAAGCAGGGTGCCAGTTCTCCCAGGGGCAGAGGGAGGAATTACAGTGGAAGACACCGTCCATATGGCAGAGGTAGACCACAGAACCAGGGCTTCAGGGATTCCTTCCCTGGCAAGCCATTTCAGCGTTCCTGAAAGGAGGCCCAATTGTCTTCCTGCGGAGGCAGTTGGGGGATGCTTATCCTTGCACCAAAATGCCTGGCTAAATATAACAACAGATTCTTGAGTGCAAAGGATTATTTCCACAGGTTATACTATACCCTTTTTCCTCACCCCCCCTCCCCATATGCAAAACAATACCCAATGTTCCACCCAGTCAGAGGGATCCAGCAGTTCTAGAAATTCAAAAACTGCTAGAGAAAAGTTATCCTACAAGTCACACCAGACCAGAGAGGATCTGGAATTTACTCAAAATTCTTTAGTACCAAAAAAGACAGGGCACTGGATACCAGTTTTGGATCTAAGTGTGCTGAACAAATCAGTTCGACAAAATTCTGGATGGTCATGGTGCAGTCCATTCTTCCATCTTTGGGAAAAGATGACCGGATGTGCTGGATAGATCTTCAGCATGCGTATTACCTCATAAAAATGGACAAGCACTTCAGAAGGTTCCTCTGCTTCTGGGTTGGAGCCAGTCATTACTAATTCAGGGCACTGCCCTTTGGTCTCACCACAGTCCCCAGGGTGTTCATCAAATGTATGGCAGTAGTAGCAGCTCACTTAAGACTACAAGGATTCCGGCTGTTTCTGTACTTGGACAACTGGCTCATTACTGCTCTGACCAGGCATTGATTGATAGGGGCAAGGGATTATGCTCTCAAGACTTGTGTGTACTTAGGAATAACTGTAAATCATGAAAAATCTCAACTGTCTTCTACTCAGAGTTTATCGGGACAGTACTGAATATGACAAAACTGTAGTATCCCTTCCTCCCGTGAGACTTAAGAAGATCATATCTCAGATTCAGAAAATAATCCACTGCAAGAAGGTACCTGCTCACCTAATTTTACAGGCTCTAGGTTCTATGGCAGTGACAATAAGTCTAGTCCATCTAGCAATAAATCACATCAGAACTCTACAATGACTACTGGCATCTCAATGGTCTGTGCTATACCAACCCATGTCAGACAAAATTCTGATCACCAATTATTGCAGGAAAGACCTAGCTTGATGGATTCCTCCCCAAATTATTGTCCTGTGCTGCCCCTTTGTCCTTCCAGAGCCTAAGGCCATAATGATCACAGACACCTCCCAGATGGGGTGGGGGAGGCATTTCCTGGGCAAGACTGTCCAAGGCATTTGGTCCCCCTTAGAGGCTAACTTGCACATCAGTGTTCTGGAGATAAGAGCGGTGCTTTTAGTGTTGCAAGCCTTTCAAACTGCTCTTCCTGTGAGAACAGTAGTGATTCAAACAGACAATATATCAGTAGTTTGGTACATCATCAAGCAAGGAGGAACCAAATCTTAGCCCCTTTGTCGAGAAGCACTCAGAATGTGGCAGTGAGTGATCTCTTCCATTCGCTTTCTGAGAGCAATGCACATTCTGGGAGATTCCACTGTGTTAGCAGACAAACTGAACAGATGTATTTTCCAGCCTCATGAGTGGTCTCTCAGTCCAGAAGTGATGGAAAGGATTTTCCGTTAGTGGGGCCAGCCTTGCTGTGACCGGTTTACCTCTACCTTAAACAACAAGTCCAGTAACTACTTTGCCCTGATTTCCCCTCCGGGGAGGTCAACAAGCGACGCTCTTCTCCACAAGTGGCCCCCCAGCCTCCTATATGCCTCCCCCCATACCTCTAATTCCAAAATTCTTACAGAAAGATTGAAGAGCGAAGTAATCCTCAATGCACTTTCTTTTAGCCTCGACAGATATGGTTCCCCTTTCTTTGGCCTTGTTTGATTCAACAACCTTGGACTCTGGACCAGGCTCCAGATTTTCTGACCCATCCATTGTATTAATTCATCCAGATATTCTGAACCTCAAGCTGGCGGCATGGTTCCTCCAGTTCCATTAGTTGCTAGGCGAGTTAACCCTTCTTCCCCAGTTTGCCAAATCCTCCTAGCTTCTCATAAGCCTATAAACTAGTAAATGGAAGAGATTTACCAGTTGGCTGAATGAAAGGGATCTTGACCCCTTTTCTGCATCTATTGATAATATTTTAGACTTCTTAGTTTCTTTTCAATGCAGGAGCTTCCCCTTCCACCATCAGATTACAACTAGCAGCAATTTCAAATTTCCATGATGGTTTGGAAGAGCATTCCTTGGCCACTCAGACTTTGTAAATCATTCTTAAAAGGGACACTTTTGCTGAAGCCTCCTTTCAAAGACTTTTCTCCACCTTGGGATTTAAACCTAGTGTTGTAAGTCATTGTACAGCAAACCATTGTACATTCTCCCTTTGAGCCATCTGCAGATTGTGATCTAAAGTACTTGTCATGGAAAACATCATTCTTGGTGGCAATAACCTCTGCTAGAAGAATTTCAGAAAGTCAAGCCTTATGTAGACCACCTTGTCTGATGTTTCACAAAGACAGAGTTTCCTTATGGACAAATCCCACCTTTCTACCTAAAATAGTATCAGAGTCTAATGTCAAAGTGTTCATTTACCAGTATTCTTTCCCAGCTTTTCAAACAAAGGTGAATACTGTTTGCATTTGTTAGATGCTCACAGGCAACTATGCTTTTATCTTCATAGGGCGAAAGACATGAGAAAATCTGAACAACTGTTTGTCACTATTTCATTTGCAGGGTTTGGTAGACCAGTCAGCATGGTAACCTTAGCCAGATGTCTCAAGGATTTTATTTCCTTTATCTGTGATAAGAAGGAAATTAATTTGCCTAGGTCTGTTAAGTCGCATTCTACAAGATATGCAGCCACTTCAGAAGTTTTCCAGTCTAAAGCTTTAATGGATGATGTATGTGTAGCAGCAATTTGGGCTTCTCTCCATACCTTTATTACTCATTACAAATTGGATTTGGTCTCTAGGGGAAGAGCATCCTTTTGTTCAGTGGTACTCAGGTGGTGAAGTGTGCCCCATATGTCAAAGGATAAAATTAGAATTTTCAACATCAGATAAAGAAGTTATGTACTCACCATAACATCCCATCTGTATTGTCAATTTTCATTTATACTTGAATCCCCTCCCTCCATCTCCTGGCCTTTGAAGAGTGGAACGGATAATGTACATATAACTTACTGCAATCATTTGCGATCATTAAGGTATAGTAGAAATGGCTTTCTTTGAGGCTTCTGTTTCTGTGACTTTTATATTTAATCTGCAAATTCGATCTGAGGTAATTGGGACAAAAGGATTGTGGGTAGAACTTTAACACAAGAATTTTTTGGCCTGCGCGAACTGTAGTAATGACTGAGTCTATTCCAATATTGGAACCGAACCCCCATATGTCAAGGATAAATGAAAATGGACAACACAGATAGGACGTTATGGTAAGTACGTAACTTCCTTTTTCTTTCTTTTTTTTTTGCAGGCTTATTCCACCTTTACTGTTTTTCTGTAGTGGTAGTCTATTTTAGGGTGTGTTAATCTATGTCCTTGTCCTTTTTTCTCTGGTAGAGGGAGTGTGTTTTCTTCATATTGTTGGCATGGACAAAGGATATAAGAAGTGCATCATGCGGGGCCATAATCTGCCTTTGCAAGATGTCCATAATCAGTGCATATACTGCCTTGGGTGTTCCGCTCACCTTGATATGCAGTATGACATCTGTGATAGTTTCTGCTCTTGAGACATCAATGAGGGGAGGGCTCAACTGGTTTTGAAAGGGCTTTTGCCAGCTGGTGAGGCTTCTTGTTTTGGTTCACCTTCCAGTAAACAAGACAAGGGTAATAGGGGCTGGAAGGAGGGAACCAGGGACCCCACATTTTCCAAGGGAGACCGTAAATGAGTGGCTCTCCATTTCCCTAGTCAGCTGGAGCCAAAGATTTTCGGCCCCTCCGACTGGTTTGGCTGTGTGCCATTGGATCAACTCCTTGGACCCATTCTCTTATGGCACTGACTGTTTCTCCGGCCTTAAGTTTATCTGTCCCTTTTTTGTCGAGAAGGGCAAGGTTTAGTCCAATTTTTTCTATGGCGACTCTTTGAAAGTTCTTTCTCCCCAGTGTCATGTCCATCTTCACCCAGGATGTTGTCTTCTGAGCCTTCCACGAGTTGACAGCCATTAAAACAGTCTTCCATAGCTTTGTCGACCCAGTCGGTTTGATCAGTTTGGAGTTTGTAACTTGCTGAGTTGAATCAGCTGATGTGGTTCTTCCTGCAATCCCAGATACAATTGGGTTTAATTCCTTTGGCCTCGGGTCCATGACCTGAGGTCTCAGCTCCATCGAATGTATTTCCTCCTACGTTTTCAGAGCTGGTGGCCTTGTTTCCATTGACGTCAGAGCTGATGACTTTAGCTGTTTTGGCTCCCACCTCTGCCTTGGTTTTCTCTATTCTGGCTGTCCCTGAGCTGAGTGAACTTCAGTGCTGGCCCTTCAGGGTGGAGTTCCTGGATCGGGTTTAAAGCTTTAGTTCTCTGAATCATCTCTTCCTCTCTGCATCTGGACAGAGAGGAGCAGTTCCTGGGTCTAGCATTTCCGTGGAGTCTTTGGATCCAGGGGGTGCTGGCTTCAGGTGATCAGCTTCTGCTTCTACTTTCACCATTGCACAGAGGATGTTCTCCCATCCAGAGATGGAGTAACTGGTGCCTACTGGCATCCTTCTTCGGGTGACGTCTTTGTGGATCTGCATGAGTCTGCTCCTGGACAACTGCTCTGACTAGCTTCCAGGCTGCCCTGCATCAAGGTGCCAATGAGGCAGTGCAAGAAAAAGCAGCTGGATTCCCCAGAAGAATCGCATAGAGGACACCAACCTTGAGGATGGGGAGGAGTCCTCAAAACCACTCCGCAAGGATGCGCTGTTCGGTGAGTTTATGGACCTACTCCGTCAGCACAGGGTTTGGACAGCAGAAGGCCTGTCTCTTGAGGAGTCTGTGTTTCTGGAGGCTTTCAGGGTTGGCCTTTCCACACCTTGGGTGATCCTCCCTCCAAATGTTGTTAGTGACCTAGTGTATTGGAGGGCCTGGAGAGAGCCTGATGTGGTGGAACCTATCCCAAAAAATCTGACAAAATGCTGGCTTCTCCCAAGAACTGTCAACACTGGAGTAAGGGTCATGCTGTTAATACTATTGTGGTGGTGCCCAACTATCTTACTCTGGAGACAGTCGAGGGTCATTTAGCTGTGCTCCCAGAAGCTTGGGATGCCATCATCTCAGACACTTGAGTATTGAGTCGTATCCAGAGATTCCAGTTTTACCCCCCCCCCCAAAAAAAAAAAAAAGTGTAAAATGTCTTCCAGAGATGTGCCACTGCCACACCATCAGAGAAGGTCTGCAACTGCTAAAATCAAAAAGTTGTTGGGAAGTCCAAGAGCTCCCATTAGGCCAGTGTTGATTTGGGGTCTGTTCCAGATTCCTTTTGGTTCCCAAGAAAAACAAGCACCTCAGGCCAGTCTTGGAGTTGAGCAAGTTAAATTGTTTTGTGAAACAGACCAAGTTCTAGAGGGTCACAGTGCAGTCCATCATGCCTCTTTTGTGGAAGGATGATTGGTTGTGCTCAATCAAACTCAAGGATGTCTACCACCATATAAAGATAGTGAGGCAGTCCAGGAGGTTACTGAGCTTCTGGCTGTGAGTCCGTGTTTACCAATTTCAAGTGCTGCCATTTGACCTCACCATGACCCCCAGGAGTTCACCAAGTGCATGGTTCAGGGGTTCCTGGTCTTTCCATAACTGAACAATTGCCTTCTCACAACCTCCACGAGAGCATTTTTCATCAGTGCCAGGGATTCCTTACTCCATTTGTGCCTGTCCTTGGGGATCACTGTAAGTCATCAGAAGTTCAATCTGCTTCCAGTTTAGGACTTGGAATTCATAGGCTGGCATTTGAGTACTGTGTCACAGATTGTCAAACTTAAGCACTCAGGGTATCCACCCCTCGTCTCAGGCCATCAGTTTGCTGTCTTACAAAAAACCTCTGACTTACATGGTTCTAAGACTTTTAGGTCACATGAGGATCCTGCAGTGGACACTAGTAACACAATGGTCCTACATGACTCACTCGATGGATTTTCCAGTAGTTTTGGCATGACGTTGCTGGAGTCAGATCTGATTGTGGTTGGAGTCTCCCCTGGTTTTGACTGGGAGACCATTTGCTCTTCCTCCTTCTCAAGCTACTGTCATCGCAGGCATCTCCTTTCTCAGGTGGTGGACATTTCAGAGAGTAGACCTTCCTGGGAACCTGGTCCATGACCAAGGTCAATGTACACATCAGTATTTTGAAGATGAGAACGATCCTCCTTGCGTTGCAGGGTCATTCAGGGCCTCTTCCCCAAGGGTGTGATTTTAGTACAGGTGAACAATATGGCTGTCATCTGGTACCTGAACAAACAAGGGAGAATCCATTCATATCTACCTTATTGGGAAGCCATGAGGGTTGGGCAATGAGCATTTTCTTCTTAATGATTTGTGGTGGCATTGCACATCCTTGAGAACCTAAGCAGGAAAATTCTACTTCCTCATTAGTGGACTCTAAATCCGAGGTTTGCTGCTCTGATTTTTTTGGTGCTGGGATACCCAGTGTAGCAATTTGCTTGCCTCCCTATCCAACAAAAATACCGCAGATATTGTGCATTAGTACTATCTGCTGCATTTGTGTTGGATGGGGTAGTATGCATTAGTTCCTCCACAGGGACAGTCACCCTGGGCACGCTCTTCTGTATGCTTGGCCTCTAGATCTTCAGTACATGTTTCCTCCTAAACTGTTGTTAATAAAGTTTCTCCAGAAGGCTGCAATGTTAGAGTGACTGTAATGCTCATTGCTCCATTTTGGCCCCAATAGGTGTGGTTACCTTTCCTTTGTCCTCTTCTGAAGTACCCTTCACAGGTTCTGCATCCCATTCTTGATCTAATTTCCCATCCAGTAAGTTTGGACCCCACCATATCTTCGGACGCTCAAGTTAACCTCTTGGTTCTTCCAGTTCCCTTGATGGCCAGAGATTCCAAGGTTTTTCTGACAGAGTGGTTCACATTTTGTCTTCTCAGAAACTTTCTGCTCACAAAGTCTGTGCTAGTAGGTGGAGATATTTCACAGTTTGGGCTCATTCAAAAGGTTTAGCTCACTACTCAATGCTAATAGAAGCTATCCTTGATTTCCTAGCTGGTTTATTTCATTCAGGATCTAGTTTTTCCACTATTACAGTACAGTTGGCTACCATTTGTAAATTTCATGTGGGAAAAGACGATATGCCAGTGGCTTTAAAGATTTCTAAGACCTTCCTTAAGGGAATCCCTCCCATCCAGGACCCATTTCTTCTGTGAGATATGCCATTTATGCTGCATGTGCTCTCTGGACCACTCTTTGAACTGTCGGCAATGATTTCCTTGAATTTGTTGTCTTGGAAGAGTCTTTTTGGTTGCTGTTACTTCAGCTAAGTGAGTGTTAGAACTGCAGGCCTTATCCTCATTGACAAGATTTCTTATTTTTCACAAAGACAGGGTGTCCCTCAGAACGGATTCTTCCTTTTTGCCCAAAGTTGCCATGGAGAACATTTTGAATCAAGCCATCCATTTACCAGTGTTCTTCCCCAAGATTTCAAGTAAAGGAGAATATTTGATGCATTGTTTCAAGTTCATATCATGGTGCGACTGGGATGAGAAATAGGTAGGGGTTATCCTGAAGGGACAGTATGCCAAGAATGTTTTGGAGGTGAAAAGATTGTCAGATAGAGTGATGTTTATAAATCTGGAAACTGATGGTGTAATGATGAATGTTGTTAGTGCATACGCTCCGCAAGTTGGGTGTGCGATGGATGAGAAAGAGAAATTTTGGAGTGAGTTGGATTAAGTTGTGGTGAGGGTGAGAGACTGGTGATTGGAGCAGATTTCAGTGGGCATGTTGGTGAAGGAAACAGAGGTATGAGGAAGTCATGGGCAAGTATGGTGTTAAGGAGAGGAATGCAGAAGGTCAGATGGTAGTGGATTTTGCGAAAAGGATGGACATGGCTGTGGTGAATATGTATTTTAAGAAGCGGGGGGAGCATAGGGTGAAGTACAAGAATGAAGGAAGATGCACACAGGTGGATTATATCCTATGCAGGAGGGCCAGTCTAAAGGAGATTGGAGACCTGTAAAGTGGTGACAGGGAAAAGTGTAGTTAGGCAGCATAGAATGGTGGGCTGTAGGATGACTTTGGTGATCAAGAAGAGAAGGACAAGTGTGAGAGCAGTGCCAAGGATCAAATGGTGGAAGTTGAAAAAGGGTGATTGTGAGGTGGAGTTCAGGGAAGAGTTAAAACAGGCCACTGGGGGGCAGTGAAGAGTTACCAAATAGCTGGGTAACTACAGCAGAGATGGTAAGGGAGACAGCTAGAAAGGTGCTTGGTTTGACATCTGGACAGAGGAAGGAGGACAAGGAGACCTGGTGGTGGAATGAGAAAGTACAGGAGAGTATACAGAGGAAAAGGCTGGCGAAGAAGTGGGATTGTTAGAGAGATGAAGAAAGTAGACAGTAGTATAAGGAGATGAGGAGCATGGCAAAGAGAGAGGTGGCGAAGGCTAAGAATAAAGCATATGGAGAGTTGTATGAAAGGTCGGACACTAAAAAGGGAGAAAAGGACCTGTACTGGTTGGCTAGAGAGAGGGACCGAGCTGGGAAATATGTGCAGCAGGTAAAGGTGATAAAGGAGAGTGGGGGAAACGTACTCACAAGCAAGGAGAGTATATTGAGCAGATGGAAAGAGTACTTTGAGGGGCTGATGAATGAAGAGAATGAGAGAGAGAGAAGGTTGGATGATGTGGGGATAGTGAATCAGGAAGTGAAACAGATTAGCAAGGTGGAAGTAAGGACAGCTATGAAGAGGATGAAGAATGGAAAGGTTGGTCCAGATGACATACCAGTGAAAGCATGGAGGTGCTTAGGAGACATGGCAGTGGAGTTTTTAACCAAATTGTTTAATGAAATCTTGGAAAGTCAAAGGATGCCTGAGGAGAGGAGAAAGCGTTTTGGTACCTATTAAGAATAATGGTGATGTGCAGAGCTGTAGTAACTACAGAGGGATAAAACTGATCAATCGCAATTTGAAGTTATGGGAAAGAGTAGTGGAAGCTAGGTTAAGAAGGGAGGTGATGATCAGTGATCAGCAGTATGGTTTCATGCTGGGAAAGAGCACTGCAGATGCAATGTTTGCTCCGAGAGTGTTGATGGAGAAATATAGAGAAGGTCAGAAGGAGTTGCATTCTGTCTTTGTGGACTTGGAAAAAGCAAAACTTAGGGTGCCTAGAGAGGAGTTGTGGTATTGTATGAGGAAGTCGGGAGTGGCAGAGAAGTATGTAAGAGTGGTACAGGATATGCACGAGAGGGTAGTGTGACAGTTGTGAGGTCTGCAGTGGGAGTGACAGATGCGTTTAAGGTGGAGGTGGGATTACATCAAGGATCAGCTCTGAGCCCTTTCTTACTTGCAATGATGATGGACAGGTTGACAAACGAGATCAGACAGGAGGCCCCATGGACTATGATGTTTGCAGATGACATTGTGATCTGTAGTGAGAGTAGGGGCCTGGTTGACGAGACTCTGGAGAGGTGGAGATGTGCTCTAGAGAGGAGAGAAATGAAGGTCAGCAGGACTAAGACAGAATATATGTGTGTGAATGAGAGGGAGGATAGAGGAATGGTGAGGATGCAGGGAGTAGAGTTGGCGAAAGTGGATAAGTTTAAGTACTTGGAATCAACAGTTCAGAGTAATGGTGAGTGTGGAAGAGAGGTGAAGAAGAGAGTACAGGCAGGGTGGAATGGGTGGAGAAGAGTGTCAGGAGTGATTTGTGACGGACTGGTACCAGTTAAGAGTGAAAGGGAAGGTCTACAAGAGCGTAGTGAGACCAGCTATGTTGTATGGGTTGGAGACGGTGGCACTGACAAAAAGGCAGGAGTCAGAGCTGGAAGTGGCAGAGTTAAAGATGTTAAGATTTGAACTGGGTGTGACAAGCATGGACAGGATTTGGAATCAGTATATTAGAGGGTCAGCTCAGGTTGGACGGTATGGAGACAAAGTCAAAGAGGCGAGATTGCATTGGTTTGGACATGTGCTGAGGAATCATGCTGGTTATATTGGGAAAAGGATGCTAACGATGGAGCTGCCAGGTAATAGGAAAAGAGGAAGGCCTAAGATAAGGTTTATGAATGTGGTGAGAGAGGACATGCAGGTGGATGGTGTGACAGCGCATGATGCAGAGGACAGGAAGAAATGGAAACAGATGATCCACTGTGGTGACCCCTAACGGGAACAGCCAAAAGAGAAGAAGTTTCAAGTTCATAGACAATTAATTCTGTTTGGATAGAAAAAAATCCTTCAGAATGTCCAACCAGTAATTTGTTTCTTTTTCTAAAGCCTATTTTAGAAAACCAGTATCCAAGTCTACTTTATCAAAGTTGCTATTGATTGCATTTCTTTTCTTTACCTATGAAAGGAAAGAAGTTGCCCTGCAAACTGAAGGGACATTCTGCTAGAGTCATAGCTACCTCCACAGCCTTTCTATCAAGGGCAGTTGTGGATGACATTTGTGCCATTGCTTACTTGGGTGGGCCCTCATAACTTTGTGTCCCACTATATATTGGATATTCATTTCAGGTCTAGGGCCTCTCTTGGTTCCATTGTATTGAAGAATGTGCTCTCCTGGGGCTTGGGGAGTAACTTGGCTGGAGATTCTGTCCCACAGGCTGAACCTTGTTGGAAAAGACAACACTGGATCTGAAAGTTATGTACTTACAATAAAAATAGATCCGTGTTGTCTCTTGAGTTATTCCACATGCAAGTCACCATAGCTCTCTTTCCATATCCTAGCAAGCTACAGGTCACCATCTATGCCCCAAGAATCTCATAACTCACACCTAGACCTACTGGAGGCACTCACACCAAACCAAGTACCCTATTCATGGGGGGACTTTAACTACCTCTCTATAGACTGGGAATGTTCACTTCCTCCAAGTTGCAGGCTGAACATTTCCTTTACTTTATTAACACTAATACCCTGGCCAGATAGTGCATGCCCCAACCAGTGGTGTAAACATGCTGGACCTGGTACTTTCCAATATGGGAGAACACTGCAACCCCCCCCCCCCCTCACTTAAAAATAAACTCTGAACCTGAGATAGGATCCAAGAAGTCAGGATTGGCGAGACCACTTCCAGCAAGAGACCGGTCACCTGCAGACTAACCACAGGGTTCCATGTTGGGTCTACTCATGTTTGGCAACTACTTCTCAGAAGTCAAGCTGAATGTGAAGGATCTCTTGCTCACCAAGTTGGCAGATGACTGTAAATTAGTAGCTATCATAGATCCCCCCATGACACTAACATCCAGCAAGAGGGTCGAACACAGACAAATAAGTGGTGCCAAAGGCATGAATTAAAGCTCAACACAAAGAAGTGCATTATAGTGCCCTTTGGGAAAATGTCTGCCCAAGTTAATTATTCCAGCAATAAAACATTTCTAAGGGTTGACCTGGTAGTTGGGGATCTAGATACATATATAGATAGTAATTTGGCCGTCAACCAACACATAGCCAAGACAGTAAGAAAATCATTCTCTGTCACCCAACTTTATAAGTAAGGGTATAGCACCCAGATCCAAAGATGTTATAGTATCACTCTAAGCGGCCCTTATCAGATCTGTCATTGAGTACAGTGCCCCTTTCAGCATGTACCTGACCAGACATTTGCAACAGTTGGAAAACCTACAGAGGTTCCTCACTAAGAGAATCTGTTGTATTAACACACTATCCTGCACAGGTCGCCTTAAGGCTCTATCGCTTTACAAAGTGTTCTACAGGTTACTGAGAGGTGATCTATGCCTGGCATATAAGGCATACTTAGATGCAGCCCTGATGGAGCTTTTACACATCTGCAAAATGAACAGCAGAAGAAACACTAGATCCAAGGATTTAAATTTTCCTTGCAGCATAAATAGAACATGCTGGTGAGACCGATATGTCTCAATGAATCCTCGTGCTATTGAATAGGCTCCCTGTCCACATGAGCAGAGTTTGTTCCTGATCCAGTTTAAATGTAGCCTTAACCACTGGATGGGAAATCATAAATTCACCCCCAGTCTGCCCCCCATATTCATTAAAGATCAATACACCCCCAGTCTTGCCCCCATATTCATTAAAGATAAATACACCTCCAGATTGGTTAGACAGGATGATTCCCTAGAGATAATAAAGGTGCAGTTAACTGTTGGTAGGACACCTATTCAAGTCATTTCCAGCTGCAGGACCCCCTCCATGATTCAGTATACCCACTCTGCCTATTTGGATCTACTTGAGTCTATCAAGATACATCTGAACACCATGGTTTTGTGCGACTTTAACTACCCATCCATTGACTGGGGAAATTACTCATGTGCAAACTCACTTGCCTAAAGGTTATTCGACTTCATTAATTCCAGTGCCCTGGACTAGCTAGTTGACACCCTCACAAGGCATGCAGGCATCCTGGATCTGCTGCTTACCGATATGGGGGACCACTGTAGCACCACACTGTGAGGTCTTACCTGGTGAGATCTGACCACAAATCAGTCTCATTTGAAGTAACTATCACACCTGAAACCCCCACCCCCCAGCACCAACTAAACTAAAAAAAACTTCTCCAAACCAGATTAAAAACTCTTACAGGATGGTATACATAGCTTCACTGCACCTCCCCCATCAGATGGAACTGGCAACTATGCCACGTTCTGCACAAATGCCTTATACAAACGCCTGAACAACTGCATTGACTCTGCCATACCTGATAGGACCAAAATAAGCTCCTGAAAGAAGAGCAGACCTGCCTGGTGGACAACTGCCATTAAGCGACTTTACAGTAAGAGGAAGAAATTGCTGTCTAAGACTAATAGGGAGCAAGGTCTAAACTGGAAACACTTCTTCCTCAGCTTAAACAAGCAAATAAGACTTCTTGTGAAGTCCTCCAAAGCTAACTATGAATCCAAATTCGCTTCCTCAACTAAAGGACAGCCATAAGGCATTCTTTAGTTACATCAGTAACCTAAAAGGAAGGGCCCAGATTTGTGCTGAACCGGTAGTTAATGATGCCATGTATACCGAGCCTGTGGACATTGCTAACCTGTTAGCTGATGGGTTCTGCGAAAACTTCACTCCCTTGTCCCTGCCCGCCACACTTGCCCCAAGACTTATCTACCACCTGTCCTCTACCTTGTATCTCTAGAAAGCAGGTCGTGAATGCCCTGTCTAAAGTCAAAAACACAGCATCCATGGGACCAGATAACATCTCAGGCTGCATCCTACATGGGCTGTAACAAGAACTGGCAACTCTATAGGATACTCTTTTGAATCAGTCTAAGCACTGGCTTCATCCCAGCTGAATGGAAAAAAGGCCACTTTTATCCCTTTGCACAAAGCTGGTGCTTCCACTGACCCCGAGAACTGTAGACCTATTAGTCAGACTAGCCTTATCTGCAAGGCCATGGACCTTAACAAAGATATTGGTAGTCTCCAAACACTTGACCCTACTCAATTTGGATTTGTTAAAGGGAGAACATGCCTGTTAAACCTGGTGGACTTCTTTGAGACAGTCACCAAGGCCCTTGATGAGGGGAAATCTGTGCATACATCCTCCCTAGACTAGCCAAGGCTTTTGATACTATCCCCCATTCAGGCTTAATTGGCAAACTCACCCAGCTAGGTATCAACCTGTATGTCATTAGATGGGTCACCAACTGGCTCACTGAACCCTTATAGTCAAAATAGGGGAATCCATCTCCAACAGCAGACCTGTGACCAGTGGTGTTCCACAGGAATCAGTCCTGGGACCTCTACTGTTTGGAATCTATTTCTCCGAAGTACAAGCCAAAACTAAAGGTCTGTGGCTGACAACGTTTGCCGATGACTGCAAACTGGGAGTGGTCATAAAATCTCCAAACAATGTCAACATCCTACAAGAAGGTCTTACACACACAAATGATTGGTGCCAAAGTCATGGCCTTAAACTCGATGCAAAAAAATTTATGATCATCCCATTTGGTAAGAGCGATGTTCCTGCTGTTTCTTCTTTCGGCTGCTGCCGTTAGGGGTCACCACAGCAGATCATCTGTTTCCATTTCTTCCTGTCCTCTGCATCTTGCTCTGTCACACCAACCACCCACCTGTGTGTCCTCTCTCACCACATCCATAAACCTGATCTTAGTCCTTCCCCTTTTCCTGTTACCTGGCAGCTTCATCCTTAGCATCTTTCTCCCAACATACTGTGCATCCCTCCTTAGCACATATCCAAACCAACGTAATCTTGCTTCTCTGGCTTTGTCTCCAAACCTTCCAACCTGGGCTGACCCTGTAATATACTTATTCCTAAACCTGTCCACCCTCGTCACACCCAGTGCAAATCTTAACATCTTTAACTCTGCCACGTCCAGCTCTGACTCCTGCCTTTTTGTCAATGCCACTGTCTCCAACCCATATAACATAGCTGGTCTCACTACCCTCTTGTAGACCTTTCCTTTCACTCTTAGCTAACTACCACATCAATAACAAGACCCTACGTATGCACCCGGTGGCGAGAGACCTTGGCACAGAGGTTGACAGCAACCTTACCTTTGATCACCATTTCTCCACAGTAGTAAGAAGGGCATTCTCTATTGCTCATCTCATAAGTAAGAGCAATGCCTCCAGAAAAAAATAAGTTATAACCTTCCTGTATTCTTCCCTCATCAGGCCAATAATCAAGCACAATACTCCTTTTGGTATGTACCTTTCTAAGCACCTGCAGCAATTGGAGGGACCACAGAGGTTCCTCACAAGGAAAATTCAAAATTTGCAGTATCTGTCCTACGAGTATCATCTGAAGTCGTCACTGTCACTTTATTCTGTTTCATACAGACTATTCATAGGCAAATATGTGCCTTGCATACAAGGTAATCTCTGACCCTGCTTTATTGGAAATACTGACCCTACTTTATTGGAAATGCTGCATATCCATAAGTCAGATGGTACACGGGTTACTCGCTCTAATGGCTTTAACCTGTTAAGTGACATAAGCAGAACCTGCTGGAGGGACGGATTTATCTCCATGAGGTTACCACACCTGTGGAACCGACTCCTGCTTTGTCAGCAGAGCATCTCATTGGTCCTCTTCAAACGTAATCTAGGCGATTGGATGGGTAACTGTAAATTCACCCCAAGGGTTCACCTTTGTCCCTCTTAGACAGGGGTGATAGGTGCTGATCGTGGAACTAAGGGTAAAACTTGGCTAGACTTGCAAGGGCTTTATGGTCATTAGCCTATTAATCTCCTATGATCCTATGTCTCCGGACGGAGTCTGACAGTAAGTAAATATTCTGTAACTAACATGCCTCCCTCTCCATTCCCCCAAAGCCCTTCACTACAGCCTCTCGCACCGAATATATATCCATGGTACATGGGTACACTATTGGGTTGGGTTGCGTGGCTAGACTTGTAAAGACCTGGGTGATTGTTAGCCTAGTATAAACCTATGAAACCTATAACCTGTAGTCTACCTTGCACCAGTAATGTAGAGTACAAGAATAACTTAATTGATAGAATTTTTGCATTTCCTTGTATCGAAATACATGACATTCATTCTAGTATAAAGTCAGTTAAAAGATCTATAAGTATCTTCCTTGATTGCATCAGTAGATTTATTGATGTATTTATTGGAAAATACTTTGAAAAATGTTTTGTAAATGAGATTATACAGCTAAATGACTGCAACGAAAGCACAGACATTTCAGAACTTAGAATGTTTGCAGTTCAGTTAGCCTGGACGATATGGGTTTGATAGCTGTAGCTAATGCTTTTCCACATCATCAGATCATTGCATTTGTCTTTTAAAATATGACCCATACATTATCAGCTGGGTTAGACATTGGTTGGAAGGTCATAGCCAGAGAACATCGGTGTTAGGCGCATTATCATCTGAAAGGAAAGTTGGGTCAGGTGTTCCTCAAGGGTCTGTTTTGAGAAAAAGTTCTGTTCAACATTTCTTAGATCACCATACACTTGACTCACTACATATAAAGGCAACTGAAAGATTGGGACTTGTATAACATCTAGAATGGACCCATACAAATCAGATGAATATTTGAAAGCAGTAGGGACTAGTCTAAGTAAATCAACTTATACTTCAGCATAGAAAAATGCAAGTGCCTGATTTTTTTTTTTTTTTAAAAACATTAATCTGTAATGTTTCATTATGTGATGAGAATTTTGAAAATGTAAGAGTATTAAGGATCCGAGTGTCTTTGCCAGTGATGGCTTCACACTTTAAGGTGCAAGTCAACAACATCAAATCTAGAGCCATGAAAACAGTAGGTCTTTTCTTTAAAACCACAACTAGAAAGGCTTCACAATATTTATCAAAACTCTTTACAATATTAATCAAACTTAGATAAGCCTCTAACTCTCCTTTCTGCTGTTAAAGGATTACCTGAGTTAATGTGCTAGAACCCATACAACATAAGTTCGCAAAATGTATACCATCTCTGTCCGAAAAATTATCTGTTTTAAAAGACAAGCTCTGCATAGCTTTTTATTCTGTATCATATATGGGTTTGTAATGGACAAACTCTGCTTGACTTTAGGGTTTACAAGTCAGATACACTTCAGTCAGTGATGGCTTTCTTTATTTGACATTTGTTGACCCAGTTAGTCTGACTGGACAATAGCCCTTTTACAGCAGATACCCAAGGAGAAAAGCTCCAATAGAGAAATCAGAAACAAAGTTAAATTAAATGGCAAAATATACCAATGAGCAGATAGTATCTAAATTAAACATACATAGTGCATAGTTTAAAAATGTCAGAGAAAGCATACAATTAACATTCAAAAATAATGTACAATATATATCATAATAAAGTACAGTCAGTTTTGTACATAAAAATAATATAGGTAAATATGAGAGGACGTAGGCTATTGGAAGCTGTAGGAAAAGCAGAAGATTTAGAAGCATGTAATACATACAGGGGGGTTAAACCCCATGTAAGAGGCCAGTGGTCAGACAACAGAATTACAAAAACCTTTAAAATAATAAGAATGTTTTTTATATGACTATTTTTACATGAAACCATTTCATGTTTTTAAAATAGTTGATGTTCTGTAGTCCTCTCTCACCTTCATTCTTACATATGGGATCGGAGCTGATCCTCGGCTCCGACTCTGCCTATTTACAAGCTGGAAGTCTTCTAGTTGGCTTGTGGCTAGGTAGGTATCCCATGGTGCACCAGTACAATCCCAGATCTCGTTTGCAGCGTCGACGAGTTTGGTTGTGCTTCTATTTTGCTCTGGCTTAAGTGTTGCATTTACTTAAATTTTTCCTAAATTTTTGGGTCTGTTTAGTTTAAAATAGAAAAACTGTTACTGTATTGTTGTTAGTCAGTTAGCATAGTTAGCTTTATATTTGCACCATTAGGTACAATCTTTGTCCTTTTGACTTAGTATTGGTATCCTGTGTGCTGGTTTTCATGTCTTCATAGACTTTGTATTTGTAGGTGCCTTTTGTGCTCTGTTAGACTGTGTGTTGTTGGTAGGCTAGTCTAGTTTTGGCAGTTCCCGCTTGTTGAATTATTATCATTGTTAACAGAACTACGTTCTGCTATTTCTTAGTCATAAGTCTGAGTTTTTTGCAGATTTCCGCTTGTTTCGTTGATTATTGTTGTTAACAGAACAAGGTTCTGTTTTCCCTTGTTGATATTACTGTTCAAGTGTGTGAAATTCTCTACTTAATGCAACTTTCTAGGTCTGTTTTAATTAGAAGACCTAGTTTCTTTGTTTCCTTTTCTGCCCAGGCTAGGCCCGTTTAAGTTAGAGGACCTAGTCCTCGTGGTGTATTTCTCTTTCCTGCAGGACTAGGCCTGTTTAAATTAGAGGACCTAGTCCTCCTTCTCCTTCTTCTCTGTGTGTGTGTGTTCATCTCTGTGAGAATGTCTAAAGAGAGTAAGGATCATAAGCCATCTGGCTTTAAGAAATGTATTAAATGCTCACAGAAGATGTCCATAACGAATGGCACTGTAACTGCGTTTACTGTTTGGGGGCCATCCATTTACAGGAGACCTGTTTATTTTGCCATGTTTTCATTCCTAGGGTGTTGCAAGAGAGGAAAAACAAGCTCATCCTAAAAGGTCTTCTTAAACCTTCCTTTGAGGAAGATCTGTCTAGCTCTTTCTCCTCTTCCAAATCTACAAAGGGAAAGTTTAAGTCCTCTAAGAGGCCCTCCCAGGAACCGGCTGGTGTCTCGGAGCCACCTCTTAAAATCACCAAATCAGACAAGTTCACTGTCTCATTGGCTCCACAGACTTCTGTGCCGACTGAGAACAGTACGGTGATTACAGGGTCGGTTCCATGTATTTCAGAACCGACCACTGAGGCCATTTCACAGAGCCGGTCTATGGATCCTCTACTGGCCTCCTCTATATTGAAATCTCCGATACCTCAGAGATCTCACTCTCCTACTCTGTCATCCAGGTCTTCCAGGAGTTTATCGGAAGAAGATGTGGAAAGGGTTGTGCTGAGACTGTTGAAGTCATCTGCTTTGCCTAAATTGCTGTTGGCTCTGACCCAGTCGGTTTCGGAGCCACTTGAGTCCGTTCAGCCCTCTGCAATCATTCCTCCTCCGAGCCATGCTGGTCATTCGGAGATGGAGTGTTTAGTACCACTGGTGGAACCTTCAGTTCCAGCTCCCTGTGGCTGTTTCGGAGCAGAGTTCTGTTCAGACACTCCCGGTGCAGTCTGTAGTGTCTAGGGGCCGAAGCTCCCTGGTCGGCCCCGACAGTGATGCTTGGAACAGAACTTCTTCGGTTCAGAGTCTTCCTCTCGGCGCATCGGTTAAGGTGAGTTCGGACCCTGTGTCTATCTCGGAGCCAATGACTCTGGAGCCGACGGCATCCTCTGAGCCGGGGAGGTCTTCGGAGCCGGAGAGGTTGGCATTCGAGATGATGAGTGTGCTGTCCTGATCGTCAGCTTTCCCCTAAAGCACCTTCTTCTGTCTCAGCTCCTACTGCCTCTGTGGACAGCAGAGTCCCTCAGCCTCAGGAGCCACCGACTGGTGGCCCCCACTCTTCAAGGCCTCCCCGGAATGTCCTTCTGAGGAGCCCCTACGAAAGAGAACATGTAAGAGGAACATGCAGACTCCCAGGATGAGTCTCTGACATCTGACACTGACCTCGAGGAGTCAGAAGGGTCCCCCAAGTCGTCCTCTCATGATGTCTCCTTCGTAGACAACCTGGAAATCCTTAAACAGAGGTGCGGCTTGGCCCACTGTCACCCCTTCTGATGAGGAGTCTGTGTACCTGAAGGCTTTCAGGTCTCAACCTTCAGCCTCTTGGGCGTCTCCACCCTTCGACGAACTGATGGAGCTAGTTAGTCGAAAGGTGTGGGATACTCCTGATGCCATGGAGCCAGTCCCCAGGAGACTGAATAAGTTTCTTTCTGCCACTCCAGAAAAAGATTTTTTGTCTAAAGGTGTTCCCGTAGATGCCATGGTGGTGGCGGCAGCCACTAAGAAGGAGCTAGCTGAGACTACTACTGCTGTTCATCCGTCGAATAAGGCGTCTTGAACGATGGACAGATACGGGAAGCGTATCTTTTCTTCAGTGGATTTTACCCTTAGATTGCTGAATTACCTTACTCACTTCACGAGGCTTCAGAGAGATCTCCTTAAAGAGTTAGGAGATTCTTTACAAGGTACATGTACTGAGGGAGTCCCTGACAAGGTTTCTGCCCAGTTGTCCATCTTGAACTCTGTTGTCAACTCTTCCATGCGGCTTATTTCGTATGCAGCCGATAGGGAAATTCCTGAACCCGCTGCTCTACTCGCTCTAAGACGTCATTCCTGGATGCGTTTGTGTAACTTTGCGGAACCGTCCAAGTCTACCTTTACCAAAGCCCCCTTCGACGGTTCCTCATTGTTTAGACCCAAATTAAAGGACACTCTCACCCGGTGCGAGCAAGAAGGAAAAACCCACTCTGCCATGGGAGTACCTTACTGTTCCTTCTAGACCATACCCTAAGGGTCAGAGGGGCGGTAAGATGTGGTTGAAGAAGTCCCAAAGGTTTTTCCAGGATACACAGGGTGACTCCTCCTTCAGAGGCAGAGGAGGAGGAGGAAATGGTAGACGTCACCCTAGAGACAGGGGCCGTCCACAAAACCAGGGAGGTCACGGTTCCTTTCTGGGCTGGCCTTACCAGCGCTCCTGATGTGGGGCCCGACTGTGCTTCTCTGGGGCCAGTCGGGGGTCACATTTCTTTGCATCCAGAAGCCTGGCTGGGTATCGCTCAAGACAAGTAGGTACAAAGAATTATTACCAGAGGTTATGTCATATCCTTTTCTCTTCCACCTTTTGTTCCCAAGAAGATCCTGGATGTTCCACCCAATCACAGGGATCGGGCAATTGTGAAGGGTCAACAAGTTGCTGTCAAAAAGAGTCATCCAAACCGTCCCAGCAGACCAAATAGGATCCGGAACTTATTCCAGATTTTTTAGTGCCAAAACGTATAGGAGACTGAAGGCCCATTCTGGACCTCAGCAGATTGAATGAATCAGTAAAGAAGGACAAGTTCCGGATGGTGATACTACAGTCTATACTCCTGTTGTTAAGGAAAGACACTTGGATGTGCTCGATAGATATCCAAGACGCCTACTACCACATAAAAATTGACAGGGCGTCGAGGATTCACCTATGCTTCCAGCTGGGAGCCAGTCACTACCAGTTTCATGCTCTGCCCTTTGGTCTCACCACAGCCCCCAGGGTGTTCACCAAATGTATGGCAGTAGTGACAGCTCATCTGAGATGTCGAGGATTCCAGGTGTTTCGGTATCTGGACGACTGGCTCTTGACCGCCCCCCACCATGCATCTACTTCTTCAGACCAGGGACGCTACTATTCAGCTTTGTGCCCAGCTGGGAATTTCTATAAATTGGGAAAAATCTGCCTTGTTACCCTTTCAATCTGTGATTTTTATAGGCGCAGAGATAGACACAGTAGACATGTTGGCTCGTCTTCCTGCCGAAAGGGCACAGAATCTGGTTCTTCAAATTTGGCGTCTTCTCCCCTTACGAAAGGTCAAAGCCAGGATTATTCTGCAGCTTCTAGGGACCATGGCTTCCACCATATTACTAGTGCCACTAGCCAGGCTACACATGAGAATTCTTCAATGGCTCCTGTCGTCCCAATGGTCTTTTCAGCACCTACCATTATCTCATCACATTCTGCTGACAGAATCTTGCAAGAAGGACCTCCTTTGGTGGACACTGCCCAATCAGCTAATCACGGGCACTTCATTTGTTCCATACCAACCCATTGCGACCATGGATGCCTCACAGATGGGGTGGGGGGGCATTATATCGGCAGGATTGTCCAAGGCACATGGCAGGATCACGAGGCTCACCTGCATATCAACGTTCTAGAGATGAGGGCAGTGCTCCTGGCTTTCCAAGCACTTCACGACCTTCTGCCTCTGGGGGACTATTGCAATGCAGTCAGACAACATGTCTGTAGTATGGTACATCAACAAACAGGGCGGAACCAAATCTTACCCACTTTGTCGAGAGGCCATGCGAATTTGGAAATGGGCGATATCTTCCCAGCGTTTTCTAGTGGCAATGCACATTCCAGGGACAACCAACATGATAGACGACAAGCTCAGCAGGGCACTCCTGATGCCTCAGGAGTTGTCTCTGAAACAGGAAACAGCCGAACAGATTTTCCGCAGATGGGGACAGCCTTGCTGCGACCTCTTTGCCAGTCCAATCAATGCCAAATGCAGCAGCTACTTCTCCCTCATCCCCCCTCCGGGGGAGTCACCAAGAGACGCACTTGTACACAATTGGCCCCTGGGTCTCCTGCATGCTTTTCCTCCCTTTCCTCTCATTCCCAATGTTATTCAGAAAACGAAAAAGCTAGGAAGCAAACTTATCCTTATTGGTCCTTACTGGCCTCGTCAGGTTTGATTCCCTTTTCTCGGGCCTCTTCTCCTAGACGATCATTGGATTTTGTACCCAGCTCCAGACCTGTTGACTCACATGTCAGGTTCGCTTCATCCCTCCTTACACACCCTTAATTCGACAGCGTGGCTGCTCCAGTTCCATCCCTAGTCAGGCTTCACGACTTTTCACCCTCCGTGACTGACTCATAACCTTACGTCTTCTCATAAACCTTCCACTAGGAGACTATATTCCAGTAAATGGAGAAGATTCTCTATCTGGGTGGAGAAAATGAATGTTGACCTGTACACTGCCTCCATTCCAGTGGTTTTGGAATTCCTGTCTGAGCTTTTTCACCAGGGATCTGCTGCTGCCACTATCAGAGTTCAATTGGCAGCAATTTCAAATTTTCATTTAAGTTTTTCAGATTCTAACCTGATGTCACATAAGCTGTGCAAAATTTTCCTTAAAGGTGCCACTTTAAGACCCCCCTTTCAAGAACCTGTTGCCTCATGGGATCTAAATTTTGTGTTATCCAAATTAGCTTCTCCACCCTTTGAGCCTTCTCATTCATCCTCTCTGAAATTCCTGTCTTGGAAGACGTTTCTGGTGGCTGTCACGTTGGCCAGATGGATGTCAGAGTTGCAAGCATTGTCTGTAAAACTCCCTTATCTGATTTTTCACAAAGACAGGGTGTCCCTTTGTACTAATCCCTCTTTTGTCCCCAAGGTCTGGTCCCATGCCACCTTGAATCAATCCATAGAACTTCGTTGTTCTTTCCAAATCATTCCAACGCAGCTGAATACAGGTTCCACCAGGTGGATGTCCATAGACAATTACGTTTTTATTTGCACCGGACTAAAGAAATCAGGAAATCAGATCAATTATTCATTTCCTTCTCCGAATCCAGGTCAGGCTTACCAGTTTCCAAAGTAACTCTCTCTAATTGGGTTTCCAGCTGTATAGCTTGTTTACAATTCTGAGATTAGACCTTTACCCTTTAAAATCAAGGCTCATTCTATCAGATCTCAATCTACCTCTGCAGCCTTTCAAGCCAGGGTCCCAGTTGATATTTGTGCAGCAGCTACGTGGGCTACCCCTCACACTTTTTTTTACTCATTACAAATTGGATTTAACCTCCAGAGGTAGAGCATCATTTGGTTCCACAGTACTCAGGAGTATTTTTCCTTGAGCCACCCAAGAATATGGCGCTAGGGACACTGTCTCATATGTAAGAATGAAGGTGAGATAGGACTACAGAACATAAAGAAGTTATGTACTTACCCTAATGTTCCATGTTTGTAGTCCATCTCACCCGTCATTCTTACAACCCCACCCTCCTACTCTCAGCCTGGAAGTACCTGGAGACAGAAAAACATTATTATCCTTTTTTTTTGGAGACTGTTTAGTATTGGCTTCATTAGTAGTTTTGTTATTATTTCTCCTAGTTAGCAGCAAACAAGATCTGGGGATTGTACTGGTGCACCATGGGATACCTACCTAGCCATTAGCCAACTAGAAGACTTCCAGCTTGTAAATAGGCCGAGTCGGAGCCGAGGATCGGCTCAGATCCCATATGTAAGAATGAAGGGTGAGATGGACTACAAACATGGAACGTTATGGTAAGTACATAACTTCATTTTATAAAAAATTATTTTTTATTATTTTATTAGTTTTTTTTTTTTTTTTTTTTTTTCTTACGTTATGTAGTTGTCCCGGTTAAAGCTCCTGGAAGTCACTCATTAAAGAAGAAATTAACAGTCAATCAAAGAAAGAAAGGAGAGAGATTCCTTCATAATTCACTCTATTCTAAGATTATGAAAGAGGTTACCAAACCTTTACAACTAAAAACCAAAAATATAAAATAATTTAAGCGTAATTCAGCTTTCAGTGTGGATGACACAAATACAGCTATACTATTGGGGTCAGAGTTTCTTGATGACTTACAGGTCTGAACACCGCTTACTTGAACTGGTGAACATCAGTGGATGCATAATCTTCTGTCCAACTTGAATAAATTAAATCAAGCCATGTCTGCCCTTCACAATTTGGCAGTGTACACCCTGGAGCTTAAAAATACTACTTTTGACTGCCAAATAATTGCAGGTCATAAATATGCAACTGGTTGGCTTGTAGAACATTTTACTGAAATGCAGCAAAATTACTGTGGTTTAAATAGCAAAGTTATAAATTTAGAAAAGTATGTACAACTTTTACAACAAGGCTGCAGACCTAGAATCCATGTCCAGACATTACAGGTTAAGGTTTTACATGATTGCCAGAACACTGGGGCACTGAACAGTAATTATTGCAATGAGCTGGGGCCCTAAGACCTGGTACTAGTAAAATGGTTATTGTATAATGCAGGCAAAACCCTGTTGTGCAGGAGGCTGCTTAAGTCAGAAAAAATATTGTTGAATCAAGCTGTGATAATCATTTTCAGGATTTACCACTGGAGATTGTGGGAGAAAAGTATGTAGTTTGCTTGTATAAGGAAACATTGTTTTCCCTATTGAATTAAATCAAGATGTGTCTTTCCTGAAAAAAAATTGTCTTTCCTTCTATGTTGCAATTCAGCGGCAACAACTGAACTTTAAGCACCAGTGTTTTTTTTTCATAAATAATGCCTTCTCCAGAATAAAGCTTTGTTTTGTTCTCATGAGTGTGGTTTATATTCTGTTTTCTGATCTTTGTTGTTTTCTGTTGTTTTCTCTGTATTGTTGGGGTGGGGGACTGCTGCAGCATAATGGGACATTATATTTGTCCATTCAGGTATGGCTGTTAAGATAGCAGTGCCATAGAAGTATAGCTGTTTCCATGCTAAAGGAACTTTACCTAGACTTAAAGAAAACCGATACACTGAACAATAAACAATATGAATGTTATATATGTAACTTGATAATAAATTTAGAGGGGCGGCAATATTGCTCCACAAGAATATAACCTTAGGTTATGGGTTTGCTCCCTTTGAAAGCTATTTAATTTTTTTCGGGGCATTTCCTCTGGTTTCTCAATTGCTGGCAAACTCTTGTTGCTGGTGATTTTAATACAATACAGTAAACTCTCAGTGAACCGGCACTCATGGGGATTGGTAAATGCCAGATAAGTGTAGTTTCTGGTTGCTTGAGAGTTACTATTAAAAACAGACCTGACAGATACTGTACCCTATACTATACCATACCATCCCATACCATAAACACTGTATTAATTTGATTTTAATATTGAAATACAGTAATTAAACGCCTGGCTGTAATAATAATATTTTAAACGTATATTTCCGCTAGAAAGCATGGCACGCAGAACGGTTTTCAGTGGTACGCTGAGTGGATTGGAATTGAATGAATTGAATAGAGAGAGCGAGTGAATGCATGTATGAAATCAGAAGCGAAAGTGTGTGAGAAATCGGAGAAATGTGTGAAAGCTGAAGAGTGTGTGTATGTGTATGTGTATGTGTGTGTATGTGTGTGTGTGTGTGTGTGTGTGTGTGTGTGTGTGTGTGTGTGTGTGTGTGTGTGTGTGTGTGTGTGTGTGAGATCAGAGAGAGAATGTGCAATGTGACACAAACTGACTGAGTATGGAATGAGTGTTGACATTTTAGTGATTTGACTTGTTTGATTTGACTTGTTCTCAGGTTGGGGAGACAGGGAATTTTTGTACCTTCCTTTTTAAAACTCTAAAAATGTAAAGTATGTTTCTGTGGGGGGAAACAAAGTGCAACACATGAAAAAACTGAATTGTTCATACTGTATAGTATTTCTTCAATTTTTTTTCTGGTTGCTTGGGAGTTCTGGTTGACTCTGAGTTTACTGTACCCGATCAGATGGCATTTAATGAAAATGCTATAATTAATACATCTGCTTCTAGCTGTTATGTTTTACTGAAAAATTATTGTCAATCCATTATCTTATTGATTATTGGCGGTAGAAGCATTCCCTAGAACCGGGATAATACCTGTATGGATCCTAAACAGAAAGTGATTTAGAACAAACTATTTTGTTCTGTTGTGTAACATTATGCACCTACAAACAAGATATTCATGGTCATGAATGGTTATGAGATCATTCCATGTTAACTATAAATCTGCCATGGAAAAATGCAATCAATTAAATTAATATGCACAATGCTACATATCAGCATGGAAAAATACAGGGGATATAACACAATAGAATTAATATGATTAAATAAATGCTGTGTACTCTTTACCAGACCACGGGAATAAAAACGCTGAATAAAATCCAATCCCTAGCGATACTTCTGAAAACAGATACCGGGTAAAACACCACTCAAGACACCAGTAATAATTTTAGCGCTTTCATTTTTTTTACTTGTAGAGCTTCTTCAGAAATAAAACATGCTACATTGTATCCAGTTTAAATGGTGCATAGAAATTGCGTCATTACACCAAGCAGCAAACAAATAACTTTTTATAAAGTAAAAACCTTAAATAAACAGTTAATTACAAATGCATATAAGAGAAAGACAATTTTATAAAAATAATAACACAAAAAGTAGTAGAAGTATTAAATAATTTTATACTTGAATAAGCTCTTGACTGAAATAGTCTCATTCAACCCCTGAGCCACACCTGCACGTAAAAAAAAACTTGCCATTTAAGTTCCAAGAACTCTAAATAATTATTAAATTGTTAACCTAGTACCTGTAAAGCAGTCCCCCTTAAGCCTGACAAAAGTCTCACCCACCAAAAGACATGCAGCACTAGGCTAAATGTCCTGCATTTGACTCGTGGTAGCAGTTACCAAAAGAGGGCTGTCTGAAAACTCGACTTCTATTCATTCCCCAACAAGGCATATAAGGTGATGGATAGACTTGGGAAGTGGTTATATGCTTCAGGCACTTTTGCATTAAGAAGACTGAAGTACGTCACCCATATGAATAGATTTCGGAGAGATTTAATGCAGCGGGCCTTATCTACACTGGCAACCTCCCCTGATGACAGAGTTAAAAAAGTAACTAGAAACAACCTTGACTACCAGATCCAGTGTCACTAACATCTCCATGCGCCTTATGCATAACAGAGTGGATGGACTGCCTAGAGCAGCTGAGAGTAGCATAACAGTGAGGTGCCTTGTATGGTTGTGCCTGCGTAATTTTGCAGACCACTTCAAGGCATCTTTCACCAGCACCTCATTTGATGGGTCTTCCTTGTTTGGACCATCGATGAAGAAGAAGCTGCAGAAGTGTGAGTAGGACATAAGACCCTTTCTGCCGTCAAAGTCATATTTGAGTTTCCTCAGAGATCATACAGCAAGGGCCAAAAGGGACCTTGTTCACTTTGGTTTAGGAAGTCTAAACACGAAGAGTTTGACTCCTCCACTGATAGGGGAGGCTGTGGCAGAAGGCTGCCTGTTCAGTGGACGAAGGCCCAGAGGCTGAAGGGGTCCCCAGAACCAGGGATATTGCTGGCTCTTCTCTGACAGGAGACCACAGAATCCCTGATGGTCTTCCTTATTGCTGCACTCTGGAGGCAGTTGGAGGTCGTCTCTCCCTCTACCCTGCAGCATGGCAGGCCATCACGCAAGACACGAGTAAGAGATATAATATCTAGAGGTTATTCCATACTATTTTTCCTGTCACCTCCCCAGCCCAACAGGCCATTGCTGGATGTACCACCCAGTCAAGCCGAAGCAACAGAAAAAAAGAACTTATCTTCTCTCCAGAAGAGCATTCCAAGAGGTCCCACCAGGCCACAAAGGGTCAACATTTTATTCCAAGTTCTTTTTCGTTCTGAAGAAAAATCAGGTCCTCAGGCTCATACAGGACCTCAGCCTACTAAACAAATAATGTCCAGAAGATCCAATTCAGAATGGCCACTGTGTACTCTATTCTGCTGTGGCTTGGAGTAAACGAAGGGGTGTGCTCCCTGGATCACCAAGACTAATCTCCACATCAAGATTGCAAAAGAGTCGAGGAGATTCCTCTGTTTCTGGATTATGCCCATCCACTAACTAGAATTTCGCAGAATGTCCATATTTTTGCCTTGTATTTGTCTCGTATATTTTACTGTGTTCCTCCCAAAGCTGTGGATTTCTGGAAGATTTTGGAGAACTGAAGTCACTAAATAATGACAGACATTTGAGTATGAAACTTAATGGTTAATAGCCTTCAGAAAATGCATGCTAAAGCAAAAGCTGTTATCCTAGCAACATTTAAGTGTTTAAGAGCAGTGTTTAAATTCTGTCCCTGTTTTTGGGCCTTTGTCCTCCCATTCTTCTTTGCTTTTTCCAGATTTCTTGCACTAAGAGGTTGAGAGGTTTGTTCTGTATTACCCCTTACTGTGATCTGTTTTCCTCTCCCTACAACACCAAATGTAGCAACTACTTTGCCATGATGTGCCCCCCCCCCCCCAAAAGGGGCAGTCATGGAGGGATGGTCATGTCATAACACTGGCATTTTGGGCTTCTATTAGTTACAACCTCTACCCCTAATACCCAAATTATTACAGAAAGCAATGAAGTGCAAGTCTACTGTCCTCCTCATAGCCCTGTTTTGGCTCAGACAGATCTGGTTTCCCCTTCTAAAGCCTTATCTCAGAGGATCCGTGGCTCTTGGTTCTGTTTCAGGATCTGATCTCACACCCTTCCAGGAAGCCTTAACTGGACCTTCACAATTTGAAAAGGATTGCCTAGTTTCTCCATTTATGATAATGGCCAGCGATAAGTCCCTCTCTGCATAGGTGGTAAGAATCCTAACAATATTCTAGAAAGATTCTACCCACGGGATCTATTGCAGTACATGGAAGAGATTTGTCTCTTGGACCTAACCTCAAAACATCAACCCTTTTTCAGCCAGAGTGTCTGACATTCTTCTTTCCTAGCTACTCTGTTTCCTTTGTTTATTTATTTGCAATTAAATACAGTTGGCTGACTTTTTGAATTTCCATGTTGGGTTTCAAGAATGCTCACTAGCTTCTAATAAACTTTGTAAGGCCTTTGTCGAAGGAACCTTCTTGCTTAGACCTCCCATCAGAGATCCAGTCCTGCCTTGAGATCTAAACTGGTCCTTGAAGCTCTGACTAAGCCTCCATTTGAACCAGGTTCCTCTGTGGAACAAAAATTTCTTTCTTGGAAAACTATTCTTTTGGCAGCTATCACTACAGCTAGAAGAATTTCAGAACTCCATGCATTATGTTATCACCCCCTTACCTGGTATTTCACAAAGACAAAATATCACCAAGGATGAACCCATCTTTTCTTCTAAATGTTCCTTCCAACAACCCACATTTTGCAGCCTATTCATTTGTTAGTCTTCTTTTCTAACTGTGCAAATGAAGAATGCATCCTGCAAATCTTAGATATACCTAGACAATTGCTTTTCTACTTTTCCAGAACCAAGTCCTTCAGAAAGAAAGCTCAGCTGTTCGTTTTCTTTACTCTTAACAGGCTGGGGCAGAAAGTTTTAAGAGTTCCCTTTCCAGATGGCTGTCAGAATGCATTTCTTTTATTTATGCTGCACACACCAGGACCCTATCCACAAAGCCAAGAGCTTATTCCACTACAACTGTTGCAACATCTACTGCCTTCTTTTGACCCTCTTCAGGAGACTATATTTATGAATCTGCCACATGTTCTTCCGTGCTTAACTTTATCAAGCATTATAAACTGGACTACTTCTCTAGGGCTGGAACATCACTTGCTGCTTCTGTCCTGAAGGGTCTCCTGCCATGAGACCACCCTGTTTTAATTGTAGCTTGAGATTCTGACCCACATGTCAGATTAGACAAACTGAATGAATAGGGTACCCAGGTTACATACTTAACATAATGATAGATACTTTAATTTAAATTACAACAACCCCCTCCACCCCATTTCCTGGTCTTGTAAGACCTAAGGGACCATCTAGTTCCAGAAGAGCGTTGATTTTCCTTCCAGTACTATGACGATACCTAGGTAGGTCTTAAGGTGTCATATTAGAGCTGAGGTTGCTAGTGGGTCTGGTGCATTATGGAGGATAATTCTTAATAGGTCAAAACTGGAGCATTGATGCTACTGAGTTGGATCTGACAAGCAGCTCAAGGACCCACATGTATCAAACAGACATGAATGAAAGGATCCATCTTGGTAAATATATAACTTTCGTGTCTCTCACTCTAGCATGTAGTCTGGAGGATAAGACTACTGATGCACTGTAGCTGCTTGACTTTTTTTAGTGGTTTATGGCCAAGTTCGTTTAGAACTGCAGTCATTTACAGATATGAGTCGTCTTTTTTTTTTGTAACACACTTTGCCTGTCTGCCAGCCTATCAACATCCCCTTCTTGGACAATTGACCCACTTTTTTCCCATCACTGAGGTGAGGGTTGATCAGGAGGGGGGCCAAAATTAAGGCAGCCATTCAGGGTGCTTTGTGTTTTTTCTTTGTTTTGCCTTATTGTCCCTGCGCATACTCAGCTTAGTGAGCGAGAATGGGGTACGCAGCAGTTTGGCTGCGAAGGAAGTGTCCCTCATTTCCACAAGGTACATTTGCCTTTTTGCGGCACTACCGTAACTGAAAAGCATAGGAGATGAATTCCTCAGTCTGCATCAGGAAAATCGGATCTACCAGTGTACGTGTCTGTATGTATGTGTGCGATTCCCCACCCCCAGGTGAACTGAGCGGGCTATGTCTTCACTCCTTTCCCACTCTGCATAGGTCCTCCATTGTAAGGAGCCAGTCACCTGGATCATAGTCAGGGATTCATGCCTGTGCTCCATTGAGCCAGGCAAATTTGACCCTGTCTTGATGCAACTCTACCCCATTTCAGATAACCTTACCTCTTCAGTAGTTATCTGGATTACAGCTTTGTTTAAAAACTCACAGCTGCCCCTAGATTTGACTTTGTAAGACAGAATCTAGGAAGTCAAATGCATATTTGCCGATTTCAGTACTTACTGCGATAGAAGGATCTGCTTGTAAAATTACAGGAAGTTAAATGGTTATGCCATGGCTGTCCATGACAAAAAGTAAATATAAAGATTTTCAAAAAATGTACTGAGAAGATCTAGAAATGGAAGCATGGAAAGCTGTAAGTTTGGCCAGAACAAAATAATACCACAAGGAAAAGGAGTTCATCTTTACTTTTATTTTAAAGAAATTGCATACATACAAGGATGTTCTTCGTGTTTCATTGTAGCAGTCATCACATTTGGGTTATCTGCCTGTGGGTAGCCCTCAGCTGGCCTGAATACCAGAGTCTTCGGATTTGTGCGTCGGATGCTGTCGCTTCTTCCATGACGTCAGGTCATCAGGGGTGTAAAACATGCAGCCAACACCATTACATCAGTCTTTCTTGCTGTGCGGTGCCCGAAGCAGAAGCAGTTTGCAAGTGCCGGTCGGCTGACTCCTGAAATTTTCATTTTCGAGTTTCAGACCTGACGTCTTCAAAAAGATAAGTACCCCGTTGGGGATCCTTTTTTCTTGCTCTAATAGATGTCAGAAAAAATTAACAATTGTCTTGCCTGTGGAAAGCAAATACCTCATAGAGATTTTCAATCTTACTGCGTCACCTGTTTAGGCCCTGACCACGACATCCCTCGCAGTCAGTTTTGTGCCTTTTTCAACGCCTGAACTATTCGTCATTGGGCTATTTTTGTAGCTAAATACTTTCGTTCTCGATCTCCGTACTCAGAAATGGCTTCGTTAAGCCATCCGACTACCGATCTCCCAAAAAAACGCAAGGATAAAGACAGAGACAGACCGCATAGGTACAAAACTGCCAATGACGCTTCCGATAAGCTAGTTGCTAGTCCGCCGGTACTCAGTGAGGCACTTTCGCAGCCCCTGATACCTGCTTCCACAGATTCGCAGGCCTCTACTGAGACCCATTCGGAGTCCGGTATGCCACGAGATGCTTCTTCGACTATGGAACCTGCGGATATCTGGACCTTGGATGGTCCAGTGCCACTGTGCAGGCACCAGCATCTGAGGGTGTATTCAGGCCTACCGATTTTCATATCAATCCAACGACTTTGTTTCAAGCTAAAAATACCGAATTCCTCAGGCCTAAAGCTCGTACTAAGCCTAGAAAACCGATGACCAAAGCGCATTCTCAGGCCCATATGCCTCAAAAACAAATGATTAGAATGGCTGAAGACCTTATTACCTTAATTAGGGGAAGCCAGCCTTCCCCCTCTAAGAGACCTAGAACTGATTTTCTTTCTGATTCTTCTGATCAGGAATCTGATATCTCTGTTCCTTCTGACATACCAGGATTTACCTTTATCTACTTATGAGGATTCTGATGCAGAGGATTCCATTCCCTCTGCTTCCCCGCCAGAAGATTTTTCTTTTGGTGAAACCTTGCATACCCTTAGGGAGCATTTCCGCTGGGAAAGCCAGGACTATTCTCAATCCAAAAAGAGACTTAGGGAATTTTTAAACCTGCCTCAACACAGGCCTCTAGCTATCTCTCTTGTTCTGGAGATTGTAGATGGTGTTTTCTTGGAATCCAGCCTTACCCCAGACACTTTGCCTCCAGCTCCCAGGAAACTTGACAGGTACTACAGAGTACCTGACTCTCACAAATTCCTTTTCAAGAATCTTACTGCAGATCCAGAGACCATTTCCTAAGGACCAAAAGGCATTAAGGCTGCTACTGCCAAAATTCCTACCCCTTCTGATAGGGATTCTAGAGCTTTAGAGAGATGGGGTAAGAAGGTATATACTTCTGCCACTTTGGCCATTAGGGCTTCAAATTGCCAGTTTCATATGTTAAAGTATCAGCAGCATATTATGGGCTTAATTAAACAGAAAATTATGTTGATTCTTGACTGTGCTGAGCACAAAGATTTACAAGAGTTAATGCATTCTGCTGACCAAGTAGGTAAACATACTTTGTAATGTGGTTTTGATGCTTTAGAAGCATCTTGCAGGGCTGCTGTCACTGGGTCTTTATTTAGAAGGCATGCTTGTCTTAAGGAACAAAACTTGCCAGATCATGTTAAAGCTAAATTACTGGATGCACCCTTACACCAAGGGGGCCTTTTTGGCAACAAAGCAGAAAAAGTCCTCAAAAGGATGGAGGAAAAAGCTAAATCTATGCAAATTGTTAAAGATTTCTTAAAAGTACAGCCACCTAGATTCAGTAGCCATTGGCCTTCAAATAACTGGTCCTTTCCAGTCCCTTCCAGACCTTCTCAGTCCAAACCCAGGAGCAGCAGACCGCCAATACTTCAGTCTCAGGCTATGCACAGATCTAAGCAATGGGGGCCCCCCACTTCCAAAGCAGGGAGTAGTAAGCCTCCCCCTTTGGAAAAATGGCACAATGACTTTTCCTTACTCCTACCAAGCCTTGCTCAACTACTTGCACCCTTAAGAGGAAAGTTCGCCCTGCATGCAAAAAACTGGGAACTGATTACCCAAGACAAATGAGTTTTAAACAGTTTCCCTAGGATACAGATTCCACTTCCACTCACTCCCAACCCCAAGTGGATGGCCAGACCTTCCCCCAAACCAGTGGGCGGAGGCCCAAAAACAAGTGCTCTCTCTTCTCAATATCAGGGCTATTCAACCTGTTCCAACAGAACAAAGGGGACAAGGTTTTTATTCAAGACTGTTCCTGGTTCCCAGAAAAGAAAACTCCTGGCATCCTATTCTCAACACCTTTCTGGTGGTTCCAAAATTCAAAATGCTAACTCTTCAGCAGCTTCTTCCTATGCTAGCCAAGGATTCCTGGCTGGCAACTCTAGACTTAAAAGAAGCTTGCCCGCACATCCCAATAAGGGAATCCTGCAGAAAATTCCTACTCTTCAGGGCAGGCTCCATGCACTATCAGTTCACTACTCTGCCCTTTGGCTTATCTACTGCGCCCAGTGTATTTCCAAAGTGCCTAGCTCCTGCCATTGCATTTTGCAGGCAGAGAAATATTCAGATTTACCCATATTTGGATGATTGCCTGATTCAGGCAGAGAGTCGGGACTTGCTGTTACAGCACCTGGCATTTGTAAAGAGACTTCTAACTTCACTGGAGTTACACTATCAATGAGAAGAAATCACACCTATTACCCTGCCAGCAGATTGTATTCCTGGGAGCAAGCTTGAACACAACTTCCCAGATGGCATTCCTCACTCCAGAGAAGCAAGTTCATTTGACAATGTACTTCAGACTACTGGCCACAAAATCCCAGCTATTTGGAAGGAAAATCCTGCAAGCCTTGGGGTTCATGGCCTCTTGCATTCTGTTAATTCCATATGCAAGACTGCATATGAAGAAACTTCAATGGTACCTAAAAAGCCTATGGTGTCAACATTCTCAGGACCTGGAAACAATGATTCCTATTATCCCTTGTCTAAGGGCAGAGTTCCTTTGGTTGGCAGAGGCCTGTTACCACAACAAGGGACTCCCTTTCACTCTCCCCCCTGCCACCCAAACCCTAACAACAGACTCATCAGACTATGCATGGGGGGCTCACATGGCAGGGCAGTGCATTCAGGGCAAATGGAACGCAAAACAGATGCACCTGCATATCAATCAAAAAAGAAATGTTAGCTATACAGAAAGCTCTGACAGCTTTCCGAGACCTTATTCTTCCAGGACAACTATTGGTAAAGACAGACAACACCACAGTTATGTGGTACATAAACAAGCAGGGGGGAACCCACTCTGCAGACTAGCCATGGCTCTGTGGAACACAGCCTTGAGCTACCAAGTGAACCTGCAAGCTCAATTCCTACCAGGCAAACTAAATTCACTGGCAGACGACTTAAGCAGAAATCTCATGGACCCACACGAATGGAAACTGGAACCCAAAATATTCAAGCTCTTGAGGGATAAATGGGGGACTCCAGAGGTAGACCTGTTTGCCTTCCCTCAGAACTGCCAATTGAACAAATTCTGCACCATAACTCCCCACAGTCAAGCTTGGAAAGTGGATGCCCTGTCCTTTACCTGGGAAAGCCTCTCAGTTTATGCCTTTCCCCGCTCTGCCTCTCCTCTCGAAGGTTCTACTAAAGATCAAACAGGACAAGCCAAGGACAATACTGATTGCACCAGACTGGTCACGCCAGCACTGGTATCCCCTTTTGCGCAGTCTGACAGTGCTACAACCTTGGCACCTGCCTCAAACCCCTTCCCTGCTGTCCCAGCAGGCGGGCCAGATTCTGCACCCTCAGCTTCAAACCCTGTACCTTGCAGCCTGGCTAATTCCCTGACCTCACCTCCAGCAACCCTCAGTAAGTAGGTGATGGATGACATTCTTGAGGCAAGGAGGCCTAGTACTAGAAAATCCTATTCGGAAAAGTGGAAAAGATACTGTTCCTGGAGCCAGACTCAGGGGATGGTCACAATGGTGCCCAGCTTACCTCATATTCTAGATTATTTAACAAAAATGCTCCACAAGGGCCTATCTTTTTCTTCAATTAAGATTCATGCCTCTGTCATATCAGCACATTATAATACTGACCCACACCTCTTCTCTCATCCCCTGCTAAAGCAATTCCTTAGAGGGGCAAAAATTTAAGACCGCCCAGAAGGGCTCCCACTCCAGCCTGGGACCTTAACTTTGTATTGGAAAAACTCACTCTTCCCCCCTTTGAACTAGCTGCTACAGCAGAGATGAAATTCCTTTCTTGGAAAACAGCTTTACTTCTAGCCATTGCTTCAGCAAGAAGAGTGTCTGAACTGCAGGCCTTCATGGCAGTGGAACCTTTCATTATCTTCCATGCGGACACGGTTTCCCTCAGGATTAATCCATCCTTCATGTCCAAGGTGGTGTCTAGTGTGGCTTTAAACCAGTCTATTCATTTGCCTACTTTTTTCCCTAATCCTCAGAAAAAAGGGGAAAGGATATTGAATTATCTGGACATACACAGACAGCTTAGATTCTATTTGGACAGGACTAAGCCTCTCAGAAAATCTAACCAGCTGCTAGTGAACTTTGCTGCAGGGGCAGAGGGGAAGGCCATTTCAAAGTAAACCATTTCCAAATGGATAGCATATTGCATCCATTTCTGCTACACACACCATGGAAATCCTACCCCACAGAGGATAAGAACACATTCCACCAGGGCTACATCTACCTCTCCTGCATTTTTCAGAGGAGTCCCTACCAGGAACATCCTGGAAGCTGCAACTTGGAGCTCTGTACATACTTTCACCAAGCATTACCACCTGCCTATCTTTTCTAAATCCAGAGCTGGATTTGCCACAGCCTTATTGCTAGCCCTAATGCTCTTTAACTACCTCCACCCTTCCTTAGCTTTGGGAATCAACCCAAATGTGATGACTGCAACAGTGAAACACGAAGAACATAGTATAGTTGTGTAGACTTGTCATAAATCTAGATGTTCAATTGTATTCACTGTTGCATTCCTGGTTACCCTCCCTCTAGCTCCCTGACTTCTCTTGACTTTTACCTTTCCTCTTTGTTTGGTATATATTATATCATGTGTATTTGCTTTTTGCTGGGGGTGTTCCATACCATATAATTGCTTCCTATTGTGGGGGCACCTGACATGTGGGGCAAGAAAAACTGATGTAATGGCGTTGGCTGCATGTTTTATACCCCTGACGTCATGGAAGTAGCGACAGCATCCAATGTACATATCCAAAGACTCTGGTATTAAGGCCGGCTGAGGGCTACCTGCAGGCAGATAACCCAAATATGATGACTGCAACAGTGAATACACTCGAACATCTACATTTATGGTAAGTGTACACAAATGTACTTTTTGATGCTCTTCATGTTTCACTGTTACAGTCATTACATTTGGGTTATTTGCCTGCAGGTAGCCCTCAGCCGGCCTGAATATCAAAGTCTTGGATCCCTGCGTCAGATGTTGTCCCTTCTTCCATGACGTCAGGTCGTCAGGGGGTATAAAAACACGCAGCAGATGCCATTACATCAGTTTTTCTTGCCGCGCGGTGCCCGAAGCAGAAGCAGTTCGCAAGTGCCAGTCGGCCGACTCCTGAAATTTTCGTTTTCGAGTTTCAGAACCGAAGTCTTCAAAAAAGCTATGTACCCCGTTGGAGATCCTTTGTCTTGCTCTAATTCTATGTCAGTAAAAGTTAACAATTGTATTACCTGTGGAAAGCAAATACCTCATAAAGATTTTCATTTGTACTGCATTCCTTCCTGAGGCCCAGACCACGACGTCCCTTGCTGTTGGTTTTGTACCTTATTCAACCCCGAACTATTAGTCGTCTGTTTATTTTTACTGCAAATTATTTTGGTACTCAGTTTAACTATCCAGAAATGGCTTCGGTAAGCCATCCGACTACTGACATTCTGAAAAAACGTAAAGATAAAGACAGAGACAGACTGCATAGGTCCAAAGCTGCCGACGACACTTCCGTTAAGCTAGTCGCCAGTTCGCCGGTACTCAGCAAGGCACTTTCGCAGCCCCTGATACCCGCTACTTTAGATTCGCAGGCCTCTACTGAGACCCATGCCGTGAGATGCTTCTTCGACCATGGAACCTGCGGATGCCTCTACCTTAGATGAGTCTGGAGCTGCTGTGCAAGCACCGCCTTCTGAGGGTGTATTCAGGCCTACTGACTTGCATTTCAAACCGATGCCATCTTCTTTTTCAAGGCCTAAAACTCGACCTATGCCTAGAAAACCGATGTCCAAACCACATGGTCAGGCCCATATGCCTAAAAAACAAATGATAAGAATGGCTGAAGACCTTATTACTTTAGAATATTTAATTAGGGGAAGCCAGCCTTCACCCTCTAAGAGACCTAGAACTGGTTTTCCTTTTGATTCTTCTGATCAGGATTCTGAAATTTCTGTTTCTTCCGATCACCAGGATTTGCCCTTATCTACCTATGAGGATTCTGATGCAGAGGACTCCATTCCCTCTGCTTCCCCTCCAGAAGATTTTTCTTTTGGTAACTTGCACACTCTTAGGGAGCATTTCCGCTGGGAAGGCCAGACTCAAAAAAGAGGCTTAGGGAATTCTTACTCCTTCCTCAACACAGGCCTTTAGCTATCCCTCCTGTCTTGGACATTGTAGATGATGCATTCTTGGAATCTAGCCTGACCCCAGACACTTTACCTCCAGCTCCCAGAAAACCAGACCGGTATTAACAGAGTACCTGATTCTCACAAGTTCCTCTTCAAGAATCCTTCTGTGGATCCAGCGACCATTTCCCAGGGACCTAAAGGCATTAAGGCTACTACTGCCAGAAACCCTACCCCCTCTGATAGAGATACCAGGGCCTTGGACAGATGGGTTAAGAAGGTATACACTTCTGCTACTTCGGCCACTAGGGCCTTAAGCTGCCAGTTTCATATGTTAAAGTATCAGCAGCATATTATGGGACTACTTAAACAGAAATTGATGTTGATTCCTGACTGTGCTGAAAATAAAGATTTACAGGATTTAATGCATTCTGCTGAACAAGTTGGTAAACATACTTTGCAGTGTGGTTTTGACTCTTTAGAAGCATCTTGCAGGGCTGCTGTCACTGGGTCGGTTATTAGAAGGTATGCTTGACTTAAGGAGCAAGATTTGTCAGCTCATGTTAAAGCTAAATTACTGGATGCTCCCCTAAACCAAGACCACCTGTTTGGCGGTAAAGCAGAAGCAGTTCTTAAAAAGATGGAGGAAAAAGCTAAATGTATGCAAACTGTTAAAGATTTCCTGCAAGTACAGCCTCCCAGATTTAGTAGGCATTGGCCTTCTAAGAATTGGTCCTTTCCTGTCTCATCCAGGCCTTCTCAGTCCAAACCCAGGAACAGCAGACCACCTAGGCTACAGTCTCAAGGTACTCACAGGCCTAAGCAGTGGGGGGCTCCCACTTCCAAAGCTGGAAGTAGTAAGACACTCCCCTATGGAAAAATGTCACAATGACTTAACCTTAAACCTTCTAAGCCTTGCCTGCTCAACTGCCTGCTCCCTTAGGGGGAAAGAACGCCCGGCATGCAAAAAACTGGGAACTCATTACCCAGGACAAATGGGTTTTAAATATAGTTTTCCAAGGATACAGATTCCACTTCCACACCTTACCAACCCCAAATGGTTGGCCAGACCTACCCCCAAATCAGTGGGCAGAGGCTCAACAGCAGGTTCTCTCTCTTCTAAGTATCAGGGCTATTCAACCTGTCCCAGCAGAAGAAAGGGGACAAGGTGTTTACTCGAGTTTTCCTGGTACCGAGAAAAGACAGCTCCTGGCATCCTATCCTATCCTGGACCTCTCTATTCTAAACACATTTTTGGTAATCCCAAAATTCAAAATGCTAACACTTCAACAGCTGCTTCCTATGCTAGGCAACGATGCCTGGTTGGCAACCTTAGACTTAAAGGAAGCTTACCTGCACATCCCAATAAGAGAATCTTGCAGGAAATACCTACGCTTCAGAGCAGGCTCCAGTTTTCTGCACTTCCCTTTGGCTTATCTACTGCGCCTAGGGTATTCACAAAGTGCCTAGCTCAAGTCGTTGCATTTTGCAGGCAAAGAAATATTCAAATATACACATACCTGGATGATTGTCTAATTCAGGCAGAAAGCCAGGACATGCTACTAAAACATCTGGCATTTGTAAAGAAACGTCTAACTTCACTGGGGTACACCGTAAACGAAAAGAAATCTCATTTAGTGCCTGCCAACAAACTGTATTCCTGGGAGCAAGCTTGAACACTACTTCCCAGATGGCTTACCTCACACCAGAGAAACAAGTTTATTTGACAGCCTACTTCAAACTACTGGCTACAAAGACCCAGCTATCTGCAAGGAAAATCCTACAAGCCCTGGGATTTCATGGTCTCTTGCATTCTACTATTTCCATATGCAAAACTGCATATGAGGAAACTACAATGGTATCTAAAAAGCCTATGGTGTCAACATTCTCAGGACCTAGAATCAATGATTCCTATCATTTCTTGCATAAAGACAGAGTTCCTGTGGTGGGCAGAGGCCTGCTACTACAACAGGGGGCTCCCATTCACTCTACCCCCTGCCACCCAAACCCTAACAACAGACACATCAGACTATGCATGGGGGGGCTCACTTGGCAGGGCAGTGCATTCAGGGCAAATGGAGCCAGAGTCAGATGCACCTGCATATCAGTCACAAAGAAATGTTAGCTGTACAGAATTCCCTGACAGCCTTCAAGGACCACATTCTTCCAGGAACAATTATTGGTAAAGACAGACAACACCACTGTTATGTGGTACATAAGCAGGGGGGAGCCCACTTGTACCCTCTCTGCAGACTAGCCATGGCTCTGTGGAACACAGCCTTGAGCTAACAAGTGCACGTACAAGCTCAATTCCTGCCAGGCAAGCTAAATTCACTGGCAGATGACCTAAGCAAAAATCTCATGGACCCACACGAGTGGAAACTGGACCCAAAGATATTCAACCTTTTGAGAAACAAATGGGGGAATCCAGAGATGGACCTGTTTGCCTCCCCCCAAAACTACCAATTGGACAAATTCTGCACAAGGACTTCCCAGCTTGGAAAGTGGATGCCCTGTCTTTCACCTGGGAAAGCCTCTTAGTTTATGCCTTTCCCCCTCTGCCTCTCCTCTCGAAAGTTCTGCTAAACATCAAAAAGGACAAACCAAGGACAGTACTGATTGCACCAGACTGGCCACGGCAGCACTGGTGTACCCCCTCTTGCGCAGTATGTCACTGCTGGAACCATGGCACCTGCCTCAAACCCCTTCCCTGCTGTCCCAGCAGGGGGCCAGATTCAGCACCCTCAGCTTTAAACCCTGAACCTTGCAGCCTGGCTAATTCCTTCAGCTCTCCAATAGCATCCCTCAGTAAGCAGGTGCTAGATGTCATTCTGGAGGCAAGAAGGCCTAGTACTAGAAAATCCTCTTCTGAAAAGTGGAAAAGATACTGTTCTTGGAGCCAGACTCGGGGGATGGGCAAAACGGTGCCTAGCTTACCGCAAATTCTTCAGTACTTAACAGAGATGCTCCACAAGGGCCTTTCCTTCTCGTCTATTAAAATTCATGCCTCTGCCATTTCAGCACATTATAATACTGAACCACCCCTCTTCTCCCACCCCCTTCTAAAGCAATTCCACAGAGGAGCCAAAAATTTAAGACCACCCAGGAGAGCCCCTACTCCAGCCTAGGACTTTAACTTTGTATTGGAAAAGCTCACTCTACCTCCTTTTGAGCCAGCTGCAACTGCAGAGTTGAAATTCCTTTCTTGGAAAACAGCCTTCCTTCTAGCCATCACTTCAGCAAGAAGCGTGTCTGAATTACAGGCCCTCATGGCAGTGGAGCCCTTCATCTTCCATGGAGACAGGGTGTCCCTCAGGGCCAATCCTTCCTTTATGCCCAAGGTGGTGTCTAGTGTGGCACTTAATCAGTCCATTCATTTGCCTACTTTTTTCCCTAATCCACAGAGCAAAGGAGAACAAATATTGCACTCTTTGGACGTGCACAGACAATTTAGATTTTATTTGGACAGGACTAAGCCTCTCAGAAAATCTGAACAGCTGCTAGTTGGCTTTGCTGCAGAAGCAGAGGGGAAGGCCATTTCAAAGCAAGCCATTTCTAAGTGGACATGCCATTGCGTTCAATTCTGCTATAAGCACCATGGAAAACCTACCCCACAGGGGATAAGATCACATTCCACCATGGCTGCATCTACCTCTACAGCCTTTCTCAGAGGTGTCCCTACCAGGGACATCCTAGAAGCTGCTACCTGAGCTCTGTACATACTTTCACCAAGCATTACCACGTCTATTTTCTTCTAAATCCAGAGCTGGTTTTACCACTGCAGGGCGTAATAGCTGGTCCTAATGCTTTCTAACTTCCTCCTCCCTCCCTTAGTTTTGGGAATCAACCCAAATGTAATGACTGCAACAGTGAAACACAAAGAACATAGTACAGTTGTGTACACTTACCATAAATGTAGATGTTCGAGTGTATTCACTGTTGCAGTCTTGGTTACCCTCCCTCCAGCCCCCTGACTTCCCTTGGCTATACCTTTCTTCTTGTTTGGTGTATTACAGCTTTCTGGTGTATTTGCTTTTTATTGGAGGTGTAACCGAACATATAATTGTTTCCCATTATGGGGGCACCTGACATTTGGGGCAAGAAAAACTGATGTAATGGCGTCAGCTGCATGTTTTTATATCCCTGACAACCTGACATCATGGAAGAAGGGACAGCATCCGACGCAGGGATCCAAGACTTTGATATTCAGGCCGGCTGAGGGCTACCTGCAGGCAGATAACCCAAATGTAATGACTGCAAAAGTGAATACACTCGAACATCTACATTTATGGTAAGTGTACACAACTGTACTTTCTTCAGAGCAGTTTACCTAATAGTGTCAGAGCAGTTGAGAAGTGGAAAAAAAGAGGCTCAAAGAATGCATAGGTTCATTTCAACATTGCTGAGCATTATAAAAGAGAACTTGCTACAGGAGTCTACATGGTGCTCTTGCCTTTTCAGACGGTGCATTTCTGGCATTAAAACACTTGTATGCATTTTTATTGTGTGCATTCAGATCCTGAAGAATGAAAGTATGTTACCAGTAAGGAAAATTGAGAGTGGTTTTAGAAACTATACATCAGCCAAAGCCACTGTATACTTTAGTAAAAAGGTGGGTTCAGCCTTGTCTTGCAATCCAGGTCAACAAAGGCAAACAATTGACAGGGAAAGGTTGTAGGGCCTTAGGAGCCATTAATTTTTTAACGTCGTTTTAAAGACATTGCTGTGATTAACCTGCATACTTTGAAAAGGGTTTAAGAAAAGCATAAGACCACAAGACTGTCTCTGTTGTTTGATGAAGATTCAACAGCAGTACTTAGACTGAGACTAGCTATACGCCTTCTCAGCTTATAGTAAGATCCCATATTTTTTTTAAAGAAAAAGGTACACTTCTGCTGCCTTTTGTATTACACAAAAAACTTGAGACCCACATAGTGCAGTGCCATTCTGAGATAATGTTACAAGATGAAGACCTTACTCAAATAAATTCTGACATTTCTGTAAGTGATAAAATCTCCAGACTGCAGACACACGGTTGATCTGGCAAGTATCTGCATTACTAAGTTGATTGTATACTCTGCTTTCTAGTTTCAAAGATTTTCTCTCTGGTAACATCATCAGAAGACATGTTTGACTCTGGAACCTACCATTTCCTGATGATTTTAACAGCTAGCTACCCCTATGAATAAAAGCTGAATAAGTTTTTTTTGTTTGCCACCCCCCCCCCCAAAGTATTTATATAGCACTAAGAAGAAAGTGTAAGACTGTGGTCAAGTAGGTGTCCCATCTGCTCATACCAAAGTATTCTAGGAATTGTCCAAGGAAGCTCTGTCCATTTTACTGTAATTAACTGGGTAGCAGCAGTGCAGGTAAAAAGGCAGTATCAGAAAAAGCATCTGATTGGGTATTTTAATGGCAACAAGAAGGATCAGCTCAGCAGGAAAGACTTTTTTAAGGACTACAGGGACAGAAATGAAGGAAACAAAAACTGTATTTATGGGGCTTACCAGTACCCAAATGTACGTATCAGTTTCTGAGCAATAGGAAGTGGTTATCCCAAATAGTAAATAACTGCATTTACTAGGTGAAACTGTAGTATACTGTATGTTATTGAGGGTAACAGTTTTTATATAGAGAATTCCCATGAAGAACAGTGGTGAAGTTGGCTTTTTCTTTCTGTCTTTGTTTCTGCCAGGTTGACTCAAGTTCTTTTGTGCTGGATTTGAATACAGTGTGGTGGAAAGTTGATGGAACTGAACAGCTTTGCATTGTCACAGCATCCATTTCAACTGTTTCACTTTGGAAACCCCAAGTGATGGATCAGTGGCTTGAAATACACACTTGGCATTTTACAGAGGTAAATCAGTTAAATTCCTTCTATTGAGAGAAAATGAGTACAAGAGTGACCTGGAGATGCTCAAGTGCAAGGATAACATAGAAACAAACAAGTTTTTGTCAGAGAGTTTTAGAACCCAGGGTGATGCACATTGACATTGGGTTGGGTGATTATGATGGATGGAAAAGCTTTTTCAGAGGTGGAGCAGCAGTTTCTTGAAACAAGGTAACAGGAATAATGGGGCAAGAGGTTGGGAAAACGACTGACACTTTTAACAGGAACTGTTTTAAGTTAATTTTCGTATTATGAATAACTTGTAGAGGAAAGTAAGTGGATGATTATCTTTAAGCAGGTTTTTCCACAGTGTAAAAATAAGGAAATTTAATATTGTTATAAAGCACATTCCTTCTCTGTTGATATATTCTGTTTGTAGTATATTGCGTGTTGTGTTATATTCCTTTTTTAGTTGTTAATTCTATTTTAGCAGTTTTCTGCTGTCATTTACTTCACCATACTTCACATTAAAAATATATATTTTGCTATTTCTTTAAATTAGTAAGCAAAAAATAAAATGTTTAACGCAGCAATGGATGGGAACAGAGTTCCTTCAAGTTTGTTTGTGCATCATTTCTGTGCAGAAGCATTTTTACACACACCCTCACTGACAGGAAGAACAATATTAGTTTGACTTGTGGAGGAGCTCTTTACTCTTACCTTGCTCCTGTTTATTTTGTATGTGCTTCATATTTGATGTTTGAGTAGACATCTTACAGTACGTAACAGATTTAGACTTTCTGGTTCACATATTTAATTCCACCGATTTTTTTTTTCTATTTTTTAGCATTGCTTGTAGTTGTGTATCTGAAGCATGCTTCATATCTTTGCTAGTCAAAAATGATTAGTCAGTTCCCTATACTTTGTTCTTTTGAGTGTACTTCCTTTTGTTAATTTGTACTTTACTACTAGAAGTCTAAGTTCAAGCTAAAATGAGCTTATTCTGATTTCATTAAATTTAGTAAACCCAATTCATTTTATTAGATTTGCTGATAGTCTTGGCAAGTCACTGGGCAAATCTGTCTTTATCCAATCCAAATCAAAGTTTTTCACCCGGTGTATTTGTTTTGCTTAGGTCTCAGCCATGGTACTGAGAGGTGTAAAATGTTCTCAGACATTTAATAAGGAGACAAAAATTATAAAAATCCATTGAGATGGTTCAGTGAAAAAAATTAAAACATCAGAAGTGCAACAAAGGAAAGTCGTAGGATGGCATGGTGGCCAAGTAGTTAAGATCTCTGCCTCACATTGCCGGGATTCAGTCCTGACCTGTGGTCACCTTTGTGTGGTGTTTACATGTTCTACCTGTGGATCAGTGTGTGTTGTGACTTTAAGAAGCATTTCAAAGTGAGGGCACGTGCGTATAAATAGCAAGCACGTGCAGGCAGCAGTGCCATTTTGAGTGATCAGCCAGAGTGTTAACATGCATGAGTGCAGTAAACAGTCTGTTTATAAGTTTAAGTTTGTTGCTAAGCCTCAATCCTGATATGTTTGTATGTAATAAAGCTGCTTGAACCGAACCCACAAACCGTTTGTCTATTTTTTCCTGACTGGATGAGCGACGTGGTGTCAGAAGTAGCACATCTGAATGACATGGTATTCGAACTGGGATGTCTGAGTAACAAGAAGCCAGAAGTTGAGCCATGAGGTGCACAGTTAGAAATGGAGGTATATAGAGGATGGTGGTATATAGAGGAATGACTCTTCCCAACCTGCTCAAATAATTGAAAAAATGTCAGAAAAGAATTTCAGGTAATTAAAACTCACAAATGATTTATTTCATAAGAAAACAATACGAAGCATTCGCAAAGCACAAAAAACACATTGATTAAACTTAAACAAAAAACACAGAACGTATTATTTGTTAAGTGAAATGTTTGAAACTACGATATTTGATAGAATTGTTTGAAATACTTATGAGAGCGTTCAGAATTGCTTCTGATTTGCATAATGAGCATGATAAAAGTCAAACAAGCATAACAAGTACAATAAAAGGGCAAAAAGAGCAAGGGAAAGCAAAGTGACTGCATTTTTTTAGTAAACGAAAACTTTTTTGATATGAGCTACTATTTCACATTGACTAAAGCTATTCGAAGTATAACAAGTGTTGTTCAAAGTATCTCAGAATGCAAAGTGTTTGCAGTGTGAGCTTTATTACAGTACAATTATTTCATAGAGCTTACTGTGTGAAAAGTACAGTTATTTCACAAAGTGCAGTAAGAATAAAATCATTTCGAGAAGTTTCTTGTGCTGTATACAGTTCATTTGCAAAATGCAGTCATTTCGAAATGTTTCTTACACTGATAAGAGTGGGTTCGCAAAGTACAGTGATTTTAAAGTGTTTTTGTACTACAGAGACTTATTTCACAAAGTGCAGTTATTTCGAAGGGTCTTTTGTGGTGTTGAGCATAATTACAAATTTCTGGCATAAATTTCTGACGTACTCCAAGGGTCTTTATTACTGTGTTGGCATGGCAGAGGCATTTCACAGACACAGTCCACTTGTGTTTGATCATAATATTTCAGAGAATTGGAGAGTATTTTAGCAGGAATATATTTTCATGCAAGCAGCTTTTTCTGACAAAGATGCACGTACAAGGGCATTTATTCTGCTTAATCTAGTGGGGTCAGAAGCCATTGAAAGAGAGCGTTCATTTGTGTATGCACCAGCAGTATATGTAGGAGAAGGGGAAAACCGTCATATTGTTGTACAAGCTGAACCAAGGGAGGACGCTGAGTGCTTGAAACGTAAATTTAGAGAAATGTGTAACCCCCAGACAAATGTTACTTTGGAGAGGCACTTATTTTATACAAGAGACCAAAAGTCAGGAGAAGCTTTTGCTGCTTATATTACTGACTTGAGAAACAAAGCTAAAACGTGCAGATGTGGTGATTCGAAAGACAAGTTGATAAAGGACAGGCTTGCGTGTGGTGTTAATAATGAGGCAGTGAGAAAGATTTTGCTTCGAGACAGTGACTTATCGTTGAGCAAAGCCATAGAAATTTGTCAAATACAGAAGCTTACAGAAAGGCACACAAGCCTGCTTGCAAGTGATAAGAGCATGGTTTCAGCAGACTCTAGAGCAAACGTAGACAGCATGCAGCAAGTGGCCAACAGAAACAGGCCTAAGCACATGGCAGCTGCAGCACCTACAGGATTTCCAGGGAGAGCCCATAGCTTTCCAGCAAGTTCTAAGACTAGCTCAGTAAAACGGACATGCTCAGTGCAGCACAGGGCTGAGTCAGCAAAACCAAAGTCAAGTCTCAATGTTAACTGTCGTAATTGTGGTGCCAATCACGAGACCAAAAGAGAAAAGAGTTTAGCATTTGGTCAGCAATGCCACAAGTGTAAAAAATGGAACCACTTTCAAAAGCTTTGTAAATCAAACAGGCTTCATTTATTTATTAAGAAAGGTTACTCAAAAAGCAAGTGTATCATATAGAAAGGTGCAACTCTACTTTCTGTCTAGATGGTGCATCAGTGGTTGGTGAAAAGGTTAATACAGTAGATTTGTTGGCAAAAAATGAAGTGTGCTGTACTGTCCTGATTAATGGTAAACTCACAGAGCTCAAAGTGGACACTGGTTCAAAGTGCAGTGTTATGTCAGCAGAAACATCTGCTAGGGTAAGAGCTGGTTTACAACTTAGTTTGGCCAATTGTGCAAAGCTTGTTGCTTACAGAGGTGAAGAGATGCAAACCAAAGGCTCAGTGCTGCTTTCATGCTATTCAACTGGGAACAGTTACAGCTTGCAGTTTTATGTAGTCAAAAGACCTGTACAGCCATTATTAGGTCTCAGAGGCAGTTAAAAATTAAACTGATTTGTTTTACAAAGAAGTCGATTTTTACACATTTCCTAGTTCCAGTTTCAACAATGCTATTTTATCAGTATATGCTGATATTTTCGAAGACAACCTAGGTAAACTTAAATTTGTGTACTGTATGAAATTAAACCCAGAGGTCAGTCCAGTGGTCAAACCAGCAAAGAGTTCCAATAGCTATGTAGGACAAGTCCAGTTAGATAAAATGATGCAGCAAGGTGTGATTTGTCCAGTTACAGAACCAACTGAATGGACATCTTCCATGGTAGTTGCTCATAAGAACGTCTCAGATGAAATCAGAATATGTATTGACCCAAGACTTAAATCATTAAAGAGAACCCACCATCCTAAGCGTACAGTTGAGGAAGTTGCTATCCTCATGCCAAATGCCACTGTTTTTTCATTCTTAGATGCAGAGTTCATTTTGGCAAGTAATGATTGATTCCAAATCTTTACTACTGATTACATCCAGTACACCATTTGGTAGATACAGATTTCTCAGAATGCCTTTTGGAATAAATTCTGCCAGTGAAGTCTTTCATCGTGCAATGGAGCACATTTTTTCAGGCTATCCGTGTGCTATAATAGTAGATGATTTACTAGATGGAGGCAGTGGTAAAGCAGAGCATGGCAGAAACCTCTGGAAAGTTCTAGAAAGAGCACATTAAGTCAGTCTAAAGCTCAGTCCTCTGAAATGTAAATTGAGACTGAGAGAAGTTACTTTATCAGTCATTTATTTACCAGTTCAGGTTTACAACCAGATCCCTTCCAAACTGCCATTCTTGAGATACCAGCTCCAGACAATGTCCAAGCCTTACAGCATTTTCTTGGTATGGTTAACTATTTGGGCAAGTTTATACCAGACTTCAGTGAATTATCAGTGCCCTTAAGAGAGCTGACATGCAAAAATGTTACCTGGTCATGGTTGGAACAAAACCAAAGAGCTTTTGATGACCTGAAACAGAAAATTGCCAGTCCACCAATGTTAAAATAGTATGATGTCCACAAATCAGTAATTCTTTCCTGTGATGCTTCAAAGTTCAGTTTTGGTGCAGTTATTCTTCAAGAGAATAGATCAGTAGCCTGCTCATCTAGAACTCTTACCCAGACTGAGATGCAGTATGCTCAGATTGAGAAGGAACTTTTGGAAGTTGTGTTTGCATGTTCGAAGTTCCATGATTATACTGTATTTATTGCCAAGCTTTCCAGATTGAGACTGATCATCAACCTCTAATAACTATTTTGAAGAAGCCTATGCATACAGCTCCAGCAAGACTACAAAGAATGATGCTCAGATTACAAAAGTACAACTTCAAAATGGTCTATACAAAAGGCAAATTTCTTTATCTGGCTAATAGCTTATCCAGATATCCCAGAAATACCACAGAAAAACATGATGCATCGAATTTTGAATTCAATGTCATGGAAGTGCTTAATTTTTCTACCATAAGACTTGATAAGCTAAGAGATCATACAAAGACTGATCCAGTTTTTCAAAAGTTCAACCACTTCATCAATGTTGGATGGCCGTCAAAGCAATCTTGTTTACCAACAGACATGCAACCTTCTTTTCCATACAGAGCTGAGATGTTGATGGTATAATTTTCAAAGGTCCTAAAGTTATTGTTCCTACATCCTTACAAGATGAGTACATTTAGATTTTACATTATGGCCACCCAGGTTTCGAAGCTACCAAAAGAAGGGCACGAGGACTAGTATTTTGGGCTTCTCTGTCAAAAGATATCGATAAAGTACTTTCATCCTGTTCAGTATGCAATAGTATTAAACTGCATTTGCAAAAAGAGCCACTTCAGCTATACCAGATTCCTGAACTACCTTTGTCAACAGTAGCCACTGACGTATTCAAATGGAATGGTCAACATTACTTAGTGTTGGTCGACTTAATTCGAATTGGTTCGAGATTGATCTGCTACCTAACATACCATCTAGTACTGTCATTTCTAAGTTGAAACGTCATTTCTCAGTCCATGGTAGTCCACACAAAGTTATTTCTGACAACTGTGCCCAGTTTGCCATCAGTTATTTCAGAAACTTGCAAAAGAGTGGGACTTTTTATCCATGTTACCAGTAGTCTTGAGTACCCATAGTCAAACGGCCTAGCTGAAAGTGCAGTACAAAGTGCAGAGCAATTACTACAGAGGTCAAAGCATGACAATGCCAATTTTTTTTAAAATTTGTTTAATCTCAGAAATATACCCCGTGACAATTTACTGGCCTCACCTGCTCAGAGACTTCTAGCTAGGCAAACCAGAACAACCTTGCCTATCAATTCCAATTTGTTGGTGCCTAATGCTAAAAACACCAGAGCAATCAAAGCCCAGCTATTCAAAAGCATTCATTCCAAAAGTCCAGCTGTGATCAAACAAACAAATGTCGTCATCCATTGACAGAAAGAGAGCGTGAGGATGCAAACAGAGAAAGGTTTTGATCAAATTGGGCAAGTGAGAGGTGTATATGCTGAGCTGAGATCTTACTTGGTAGAATCTGAGGGTATAGAAAACAGGAGAAATCACAGGCATCATCTTCCAGTGTCTGAATCAATATCACAGCATCGTACCCTTGATACAGACTCTAGATCTCCGAGCAATCCAGACTATGTTCCTGTTGAAGGACATGTCTCAGTACCTATTCCCGTTCCTGATGATGTCCCAGATGTCTCTGAAGTTGAACAGTCATTAGACAGTCTCTCTTACTAAAACCAGTCCTAATTTTTATGTCACATGATCAGATGTATTTCCAGACCTAGTGTAAAATACACAACAACCTGGACATGATTGTTTCACTTGTAACATTTGTAATTAGTTCTGTATAATTGCATGTCAGTGTTTATTGTCATTATTACTGTGCATGACTTATTTCTCAAAGAGGGAGGATGTAGTTCAGAGTGTGTGTGTTGTGACTTTTAAGAAACATTTTAAAGTGAGGGCATGTGTGTATAAATAGAGAGCACGTGCAGGCAGCAGTGCCATTTTGAGTGCTCAGCCAGAGCGTTAAACATGTATGAGTGCATGTTTTTAAGTTTAAGTTACTAAGCCTCAATCCAGATGAGTTTGCATGTAATAAAGCTGCTTGAACCGAACCACAACCGTTTGTCTGTTTTATCCTGACCGGATAAGCGACACTACCCATGTCAACTTGAGTTTTCTCTTGGTACCAAAATATGCCTTTTTTGGCTTCTCTCAAAGTCTTTGCCCTCATTGACTTGGTCATGTTTGAACAGGGGCCATGATGACTGATTCTCTTACCCATTTAACAGAAGAATTAAATAAAAAAGAAAGAGCACAGCTCTGAGAAGGAAAAGAAGAAACAAATGATTTAATTCATTTGTTAGTCTTCTTGAATACCCACTTTGTCTAATTTAGGGGCACCTGAGAGCAGGAGGCTTCTAGGCACTCAATGAGTGCAAGACAGTGAAACTATTAATGAATAGAATGTCAGTCTTCTGCTTTCTGTATATCTATGTGTGTGTGTGTGTGTGTGTGTGTGTGTGTGTGTGTGTGTGTGTAATAAATGTGTGTGTCTACAAATATATATGTACATAAATAAGGTGTATATACTTAGAGACACACACACACACCATTTGCAGACCTATAGGCAAGTTGGAGGACTGCCAGAATTTTTGTATGTTCTAGCCAGTCTACTTGCATGCTGGGCATGCCTTCAAGAAAACGTATACTAGCTAATGAGGAGCAGTCCCCTGTCCTTGTGAATTCTCCTCAACATTGACCTGCTTAGGAATTGAGTGTCTTCAGATGCTCCATGGTCTCCACTGGCAACTCTTTAAAATCATCCATGCCCCTTGGACAAGCAACTGTCATTATTCCATACCTAAAAGAGATGAATAGGCAAATGCTTTTTATTCCTTCCTATTCCATTCAGCTTTACCAGTGACCATGCTGTGTTAACTGATTTCAAGTCATGTGGGTTGTAATCAGGGCTTCTTTTGTTCATTATTCTTGCTGCTGCAATAGCCTATGGGTTGTATCCTGCCAAAGATACAGCAACCAGCCAGCTTCCCTAAGTTCTAACCCCCTCCCTCTGATTCCATCTGGCTGTCTTATGGGCTAATCCATTTTGGAGGGAACTGTAAAAGCAGTCAGAGTGCAGTAAAACTATTCAGTAGTTTTTTGCTACCTTGTGCAGATGCATCTCTTAGGTTTCTCTAAAGCAGCAGTCGGCCAAGACTTCTGTCCAACAAATAATATCCCTTTTCGGGTCCCCTTCCAAATTGAGATATGTTGCTTTAAAAATATCTGCTTTTCAGGCACATCACTAGATGTTCCTCTGTTACCGTTATTGTGTCTCTAAGAACTGCTTTCTAGCAATAGATTCTCATTTCATGCCGTATGGCTTTATTCTATGCTTATTTACTTTTATTTTAGTATTTCAGACAGAGATTTTTTTCTAGGGGAATAATTATCCTTATGTGAATGCTTGTATTTACCTGTTTTTATGTGGTTTTACAGGACAGCTAATGTCTGCAAATCTTTGACTATTTTGACAGGAGAATTTTGTCTGCCGCTTGTGTAACATTGTATCTAAAGTAGTTTATTTCATTTGGTCTTCAACCTGTGGGTTACGGATCCATATCGGATCCAAGCCGGCAACTTTTACTAGCATCAGCTCCGAGCTCCAAACTCCTCCCCTTACCCGTAATACACCTCCACTGCCTTCCATCCCCAGATCTCTTTTGCCACGAATTGCTTCAGCATCATGTCTTCTGAGCTCCAACTAGCAGTGGGTTTAAAACTCTTGTGAGTAAATAATTTTTTCTAAATTTCTCTCAGTGTTAGTATAGGTCCCCTTTCTCCCCCCCCCCCCCTTGTTGCATCAAGTGTTAGTGTTTTTAGGTAGTATAGAGTAGTTGTTCTGTGGTCTAAGTAGTAGCCCCCCCCCCTTCAGTGTTTTATGTAGATGAGTGGGGTGAGTGGGTAGGGGTGTGTGTTTGTTAATTAGAAAAAACTTGCCTGTCCTTTTTTCTAAGGCTGTCTTTCTAAAATTAAGGATGATTGAAAAGCTCGTCTTCAAATGCCGCACAGAGTATGGCCATAAGCTATCCCCAGCGGATGGCCACACTCTGTTTGTTTTGTGCTTGGGTGTGGCCCACCTGAGCATGGAGTGTAGTATTTGTGCGGGCTTCAACCCCTGTGCCTTAAAGGATAGGAAGGCCAAGTTGTCCCTCAAAGGGTCTTCTTCCTCCTTCCGACTCTGTTTCCTTGTCTCCAGCTTCGGTCACAGCAGCTGCTGTGGCCGCCTCTCCCTCCTCTCTTCCTCTGGCTTCTCCTTCCTCCCAGACTGGGACTCAACCTCCTATACCAAAGCCTGGGGTAGTGGAGCAGAAGTGAGGTAGAGAGAGAGTCGAAGACTAGGGACAAGAGGAAGAGGTCCCCGGACTTCACTTCTCCTAGTAAGGCACCATGGAACTGTGACTCCCTTCTGCTGCGATCTCCAAGGTTCTCCCCAGAGCCGGAGGAGACACGTTTAGCCTCTCGGGCCTCGATGCCCTGACCTGCTAAGTCGGAGTCCGTGGCCTTGTCGCTGTCCACCCGCTTCTTGTCAGATATGAATCTGGATAAGATGATGAGGTGACTTATCTGTACACAGATCCAGATGGGGGTATTGCCAGCCTCCCCCCCTCTGCAAGGGGGAGCTTGCTTCCTTTCAACCCATTTTCTCCTTCTTCGATCCGACCTTTGGGATCGGAGTACTCTGATCCGAGGTTGTCGCCAATGGTACCTGCTTCCTCGATGCCAACAGCTGCCTGGAGCGTTTTGGATCCGACCAGCTCTGATTCGAGCTGCTCTCAGAGCCGGAGCCTGGGTGTATGATCCGAGGGAGTGGAACCTTTTTCATCAGCTCCGACCTTGTCAGGCCAGGTTCCCTCCCTCGGAGCTTTGGCTAACTCAGGCCCGGCTCCGATTCTCGCGTCTGACAGGGGGAGACCGACCTCCTTATTGGTTTCTCAGGAGGTTCGCTCTCCTTTGGCATTTGACGTGGTAGAAAGGGTTCTCTCTGTTGGATCAAGATCCCTGACTGCCCCCTCAGGACTCCTCCCAGACCCCCTCTGCTCTGTCTATGGTCCCCATCGTTTTACCAGAGGAACAGCCCGTGCTCGAAGAGCCCCAGACGATTCCCACTGAGTAACAGATAGCTTGCGAGCACCCCCCAGAGAGCCCCACCGGAGATGTGCCTCGCAAGCAGACATGCAAGAGGAGGTACTTGGACTCCCCCGAGTCCCTCACCGAGGACACTGACTTACATGATGGAAAGGGTTCCCCAAGGTCACCTCCCGAGGATGTCTCCTTCGGAGACATCATGGAGATTCTTCACCAGCGGGGAGGTTGGCCTTCCTCCAAACCTTCTTCTGATGAGACTGTGTTCCTGGAGGCTTTTGGCATGGGCCCATCTACTTGTCCCCTCCCATGGATATGTTGGTGGATCTGGTCACCTCGCGGGCATGGAAGAAACCGGACACCATGGAACCTATCCCAAAGCGACCCGACAAAAATCCTAAGCCCCCCTATAGATAAGCCATCTTGGAATAAGGGCTCCCCCGTGGACGCCATGGTGGTAGCAGCAGCCACTAAGAAGGAACTTGCCCAGGAGAGTTTCTTGGTCCACCCTCCTGACCTAGAGTTGCGGATGATGGATCGCCTAGGGAAATGGGTGTACGCTTCAGCTACCTTTTTGATTAGGGCGCTGAACTACTTGGCCCATGTCACCAGACTCCAGTGCGACATAGTGAAGGAGCTGGAGGAGTCTTCCCCCAAAGTCCATGTCGCAGGAGGACAAGGCTTTGTTCTCTGTGAGGATGGCCACTTTAAAAGCAGTATCTAACACATCCATGTGACTCCTGTCCCATGCTACGGGAGCAGCAGCTAGGGCAACTGGGTCCAGTGTGTCCATGAGGTGCAACGCCTGGCTCAGGTTATGTCAATTTTTCGAACACTTCAAGGCGTCACTTGCCAGTGCCCCTTATGACGGCTGTACACTCTTCGTTAAGACCGTCAAGGAGACATTAGTCCAGAGTGATAAGGACGGGAAGACACTGTCTGCCATCGGGATCCACTTCTCTAACTGTCAAAGGTCTTTTTCCCAGAACCAGAGAGGGCAAAAGAAGATGTGGTCCCAGAAGTCACAGTATTCCTGGGACACTCAGAGCTCTTCCTCCCCCAGAGGCAGAGGAGGACAGAATGGGCACCGGCCCAGAGGCAGAGGGGAACCGCGGAACTTCGTATCTCAAGAACCTTTCTCGGACAGACCTGGGCAGCAACCCTGAGGGGCTGCCCGGCTGCTCTACTCTGGAGGCAGTCTGGGGTTGATTGTCCTTGCACCCAGCGGCATGGGAGTCCATAACAACAGACTGTTGGGTGCTTCAAATCATATCCAGAGGAAACTCTATCCCCTTTGTGGGTTCTCCCATATCTCCCAGACACCTCCCGGACATACCACCCATGCAAAGGGAGGCAGCAGCACATGAAATTTCCAAGCTGATGGAAAAATGAGCCATCAAAACCTTCCCCCCAGATCAGTCCAGATTGGGCTTCTACTTCAGGTTCTTTTTGGTGCCAAAGAAAATGGGGGACTTCATGTCCATTCTGGACCTCTCTACCCTGAACCTACCAGTTGCAAATGAGAAGTTCCGGATGGTCACGTTAAAGTGCATCTTGCCGTACCTGCAAGAGAGCGAATGGATGTGCTCGTTAGACCTCCAGGATGCTTACTATCACATAAAAATACACAGAAGGTCCGGAAGGTTCCTCCGCTTCCGGCTAGGAGTCAATCATTACCAATTTCAAGCCCTACCCCTTGGTCTCACCACAGCCTCCAGGGTGTTTACCAAAGTGATGGCGGTGGTAGCGGCTCACCTGAGGCTTCAGCTGATTCAGGTCTATCCTTACCTGGACGATTGGCTCCTCACTGCTCCCACCAGGTGTCTACTTTCTCAAACCAGGGCTTATTTCCTGTCTCTTGCCCTGCATTTGGGGATCACAATCAATGCATCCAAATCTCTCCTAGATCCTGTACAGGTGGTAGACTACATTGGTGCCAGGATAGATACTCTTCAGTGCAAAATATTCCTGACCTCCGAGAGAGTTCAACACCTGAGGATGCATGCCGCCCTGTTCTATCGTTCTCATCTTCCAACGGCGGAATCGGTGTTGAGGGCCCTAGGCTCCATGGCGGCGACCATAACTCTTCTCCCGTGTGCTCGGTTACACATGAGAATTCTACAGTGGACTCTAGCTGTACAATGGTCCCTATTGGAACTGCCATTGACATACCAAATTCAACTCAGTCGAGTCTGTCGGTCATCCCTCATATGGTGGATGAGCTCTCTGGACATTTCAGAGGGATGACCCTTTGTTCCCAAACCACAGTGACCACTGATGCCTCCCAACTTGGGTGGGGGTGGGGGGCATTGTTCGGGCAGGACAGTCCAAGGCCTGTGGTCCCCCATAGACACCACCTTGCATATAAATGTCCTAGAGATGAGGGCGGTCCTTCTAGCGTTGCAGGCCCTTCATGCCTTTCTTCCTCTGGGGACGATTGCTATTCAGTCAGAGATGTCAGTGGTCTGGTATATCAGCAAACAGGGAGGGACCAGATCGTACCCCCTTTGTCGGGAGGCCATGAGAGTGTGGGAATGGGCGATCTCCACTGGTCACAACGCATATTCCGGGATGGTCCAACATCCTCACACACAGGCTAAGTTGGACCATTCTGATGCCTTACAAGTGGTCTCTGAATCTGTCAGTAGCGGAACAGATCTTCAGCAAATGGGGTCAACCTTGCTGCAATCTCTTCGCATCTCCTTCCAACACGAAGTGCAGCAAGTTTTTCACTCTGATCCCCCTGCTGGGGAAGTCCCCCAGAGACGCTCTAGTTCATGCTTGGCCTCCTGGTCTTTTGTATGCTTACCTGCCAGTACCCCTCATTCCGAGGTTTCTACAGAAAGCTCATCGACTGGGGAGCAAAGTGATCCTCATTGCCCCATTCTGGCCTCGTCAAGTATGGTTTCCCTTCCTTTGGTCTCACCTTCTGGCTCCACCTTGAATCCTAGATCCCATTCAGGATTTAATTTCTCACCCATCAGGGGTGCCTCATCCGAGTCTGGACAGCCTGAAGCTAACAGCTTGGCTGCTCCAATTCCCGTGATTGCTAGGACTCCTGGACTATCCTCTTCAGTTAGATCTATTTTGGTAGCATCTCATAAGTCTTTGATCAGGAAGGTGTATCGAAGCAAGTGGAAACGGTTTTCTTTCTGGGCCTCTCAAAGGAGTTTAGACACTTTCACTGCCACTATTTCTGCCATTCTTGATTTTCTAGCTGATATTTTTCAACATGGAGCTAGTTCTTCTACTGTCAAAGTTCAGTTGGCTGCCATTTCTCATTTTCATGTGGGCGATAATTCTCTCTCTTTAGCCTCTTCCAGACTGTGTAAAGCCTTTATTAAAGGCACCTTTTTGTTGCACCCCCCCCCCCCGGTCAAAGATCCTGTTACCCCGTGAGACCTTGCTATGGTTCTTCAAGCTTTGGTCGCTTCACCTTTCGAGCCTGCCGCAACAGCAGATCTGAAATCTTTATCTTGGAAAACAGCATTTCTGGTGGCTATTACCTCTGCAAAAAGGGTTTCAGAATTACAGGCCTTGTCCATCAAAATTTTTTACATGAGTTTTCCCAAAGATAGGGTTTCCCTTCAAACCAATCCATCCTTTCTTCCAAAGGTAGCATCACCAGCCAATATCAATCAGACCATCAATTTGCTTGTGTTTTTTCCTAATTTTACTAACAAGATGGAATACAAACTCCACATGTTGGATGTTCATAGACAGTTACGATTCTGTTCACACAAGACAAAAAAATTCCGTAAATCTGATCAATTGTTTGTATCTTTCTATAAACCCTTTTTGGGGAACCTATCTCCAAGGTCACTATAGCTAGATGGATTTCTTCATGCACCCTGCAGGTCTGTAAGGACAGAGGCATGTCTCCTCCAGGTCAGGTGAAAGCTCATTCCACTAGGTCCATGGCTACGTCTACAGCTTTTTGGTCTAGAGTGTCTTTGGATGATATTTGTTCTGCAGCTACTTGGTCCTCATCTCATACATTTATTTCTCATTATAAATTGGATTTGACTTCCAGAAGGAGAGCATTCTTTGGTTCCACGGTGCTCCAGAATATCCTTCCATGAGGGCCTCCCAGGAGTTTTAGTAGCTGGGGTCTCTGTCCTACAGGTTGAAGACCAAATGAAGTAAACTACTTCCGATAAAGAAGTTGTATACTCACCATAATGTTCCATCTGAGTAGTTGTACTTCATTTGTCTTCATCCGTCCCTCCCTCCTTCCGCCGGACCTTGGTGCATGATCAGCCTATGGGCTGCAGTATAGGTCACATGTAAATCTTTCAGGTCGGGTTCTCAGTATAAGTTCAGCAAACTCGATCTGGGGATGGAAGACAGTGGAGGTGTATTATGGATAAGGGGAGGAGTTTGGAGCTCGGAGCTGATGCTAGTAAAAGTTGCCGGCTCAGATCCGATACTGATCCGTAACCCACAGGTTGAAGACAAATGAAGTACAACTACTCGGATGAAACGTTATGATGAGTTCATAACTTCTGTTTTTAGCAATTTTATCTTTTCAGAAGGGTTGTATACTGTTTGCACTTAGTAGTGGCAGCTTAACTTCTGACTGACTCTTAAAAGCATAGCTTACCAGCAGCCAGGCTTCTTCCCCCGGCTAAAACAGGAGTACTTTGCCTGGTTGTGCTGGTCCCTCTCCAAATGTACCTAAAAAAAAATAAACAAACACTTGCACTTGCTCTCTGGGTGAGCTCTTCCAGTGCTTCAGCTAATTTTGCATGACACTGCAGTGGACCACTGTTGGTTTTCCAGACCACTTACCTGTTTCCTCAAATCCCTCTGGTGTAGCCTTGCCAGCCGCAATGGGCCAGGGGTCACCCATGTCCTCTGGGCTGTTCATTGCCTAGTTTGGGCATGCAAGGACAATCCATTCTGGATACGGAAGATACTTCAGGAGGTTCTTCTCAAGGTGACTAGGGAACAAGACCTTTTGCCTTGGATAATATGCAATCCCCTAGCCACTCTCCCATGATGGATATACCTACAAAAAGGAAACTGAAACCTAATCACACAGAAAACAAGGGGATGGTTTCTGTTTATAAAAATGATGTTAACTTGGCCAGGAGTTTATTGCTGTAAGTCAATTCTGAGTGTCATATATCTCCCCTTAATATGAATACTAAAGAAGAGGATGCCCATTCTGATGTTTCAGATGTTGACTGAGACAGGTATTGGTCAACTGAGGATTCTCCAGATAGATAGCATGAGGTGGTGCAAACGGAGGCTTTCTCATTTTCTGAGACTATTTTCAGACTAAGGGATGTATTTTATTGGGAACAGAAGGAGTTTTGCCTTGAGTTGGGCAGATATTATGATTTACTTGAACAAGACTCCCCCTAATTCTGCACTCATTCCTCTTATTTTGCCAGTATTGGAGGATGCCTTTAGAGCTGCCTGTAATGCTCCTAATTCTGTCTCATCATTACCTAGAAAAGCAGATAAGTTATTGACTTTCTCAAGCTAAATGAGCCTCTTTGTTCTCATCTTAGACCTGACATGGCTGCCGTTACACCTACAGCACCAGCAGTGAAAAAGCTCTTTTCCACCTCCAGTTGATTTCCTGGGTATAAGAAAGGTAAGTGTTTGGACAGACAGGTTAAGAGACTTTTCTTCTACTCTAACATTCAGGATCCCTAACTTCCAAGACTATATAGATTCATAGGTAGGTACTAGGCTATTTGCGCAAGGGCATTTATAAGCCTAGCCAGAGTGTGTCGGCTTTCGCCGCCCCATTGATTAATTAACTGATCCTCTGTTAAGCAGAGCCAATGAAGTGATCCCAGGGTTGTATTTTCTGTTACCCATCCACTCGTCAAGGTTTCTCTTGAAGAGTGTTAGTGAGGGGCTCTGCCTGATGTAATTTGGAATTTTGTTCCAAAGCATGGGGAGTCTCTGTGACAGGAATCTATCCCTCCAGCATGTTCTATTTATTGTTGTGGCGAGGTTAAGCTCACTAGAGCCCGTGGCTCGCAGTGACTTGGATTTCTTTAGGTGGAGCATGTCCATCAATTCTGAGTAGGACATGGCTTTGTAAGTCTGGCAAAGATCACCTCTGAGTAAGCAATATGCCACCGAGTACAGCCGGAGTTTTTTCAGTCGGGCTGCATAGGACATATGTTTGAGGCCAGTAATCCTCTTGGTGAGGTACGTTTGTGGTCTTTCCAGCTGTTGGAAGTGTCTTGTGAGGTACATCCCAAATGGGGCATTGTACTCTATGATGGGTCTAATGAGTGATGAGTAGAGGGGCACTATACCATTTTTATTTCTAGATGCAAACCCTTTAGTAATTAGATGGGCCACATAGAAGGATTTCCTAACTACTTTGGCAATATGATTGTCAAGGGAGACTATATGTGGAAGTTTGTTTCGAAATGTGCCAGTAATATGCTTCTCTGACCCCTGAAGGTGAGTCTTATGTGAATCAGATTGAGTCTAACCTGTTGCAGGTCTCTAAATATGCATTCAAAACTGTGCATGATTGTGCCAATACCATGTCCAGGGCTTCTGCTTCAGCTACTGTTTTCAGAAGTTGTTTATACGTGTAACCAAAACTTTTCAGATTAAAGTCAGAAATTTTGAGTCCTTTAGACTCTGATGTTTTATTTGGTCCCGTTTCTACACAGGTCCTCAAGCAGTGGGATGAGAGAGGTAAATTAATGCAGAGAGTTTCCAGATACCTGGATCCTTCCCTTCCAAAGCCCTCTATAACCCATTTCAAAGGGCCAAACAAGCAAAGATCACAGCCTAATAACAGGCAAGCACTCAAGAAGTGACAGGAGGGAACCAATCCAAACCCCCCAAAAACAAGGACATTTCCCAGATAAGGGTCAGACACCAGTCTCTGACTGTGTCAGAAAACTGGTCACCTTCCCTCCACCAGAAAAATTCCCCTTCCTCCTTATCAGTATTTGACCCTCAGTGCCCTGGCATGGTGTCTGGGAGTTTTGGACAAAAGAGTTATGAAGATGATCCAGGAGAGGTACTGCTGGCAGTGGATAGAATCTCCCCCTCCTTTCGTGGGGATTCCCTCCTCACCCTCCCAACTAAATGTAATTATTTCCCAGGTGCTCTAACATGTTACTGTCAGGGGCCACTGAACAAATCTCTGCAGAAAAACTAGGAAAGGGCCTTTACTCCAGAATGTTTCAGGTCCCAAAGGAGGAAAACTCCTGGAAACCAGTTTTGGATCTCTCCTTACTCAATCTCCTTTCAAAAATTCCAGAACTCAAGAAGTTAACCTTCCAGTCTATTGGCACTGAAAACTGTGTTATGCTCATGTCAGTCCTCAGAGATGTTTACTATCACATTCTGATTCATTCAGGAAATGCCCAAGATTTTGTTACATTATCAGTTCTCTGCATTACCCTTTGGAAAGTGTACTGCACCAATACTTTACAAAGTGTCTAGCTCTAGTGGTGCCCCATTGCAGAATGCAAGGTATCCAGGTTTTTCCTTATTTAGACCACTTGCTTGTCTGTGCAGTCTTTAACTAAATACCAGAATTCTTTGATCCAGTGTTGTCCGTTTTCATTCAATTCAGTAAGCACCAAAAAATGGAAAGAAACTACTGACCAAACTGCAGAAGTGTGTGAACCAAATACTCCACAATAAAACCACTGGTATGTTGATGCTGTAGAAAATACACAAAGTAAAGCAAAAAAGTTTATTGTAAGACAATAGAAAGCTGGTAAGCACTTTCGTCCTCAACAAAAGAACTTCATCAAACAAATTAAAATCAAACACAGAATACATTTTAAAGACTCCCTTTGTGCTTCACATGATAGTAGCCACTCCCCCTAAGTAACAAAAATATAAAAGGGCAGTACAAACTGTGATGTCAATGACAAAATGCTAAATACATACACGTTAATAGACATAAAACAAATAGAAGATATATAAAAAAGTATAAAAAGATCATCCACTTCACAATTTTTTAAAAGAACAATGAATAAATATATAAATAAATAATCATCTGTTTAAAGTTCTCAATTTTAAAACGGAATTAATGGAGAAGGATTCATTTAAACCTGGCCAGTTGTTCGTATTTAGTAACAACTGCCAGTATAATTCTCTCTTTTCTAGTAAGGCAGACTATGCACCTCCCCTGATATCCATCGTGACACCATCAATAACAAAAAAATTAAGTGTGGTCACTGTTCTCTGAGGTATGTTTATACAAAACATTTGTCTCTTTCCTGTTCTTATTTCATACAAATGTTCATATATTCTATTTTTAAATTTTCTATCAGTTTTTCCAATGTAAAAACAATCACATAGGTTACAGAGGGCACAATAAATAATACGTTCAGAGTTACAGTTGTACTTATTTTTGATATGAATCTTAGTGTTGTTGTTCATAAATACTGTTCCTTCCTTTATAAAGGGACAGTATCGACACATACCACACTTCAACATACGTCCATTCGAAAAATGGTTCACAGCATGAACTTTCTTGAAAAAATTTTTAAAATTTCTACCTTTTCTAAAAATAACAGTAGGTTGTTCATCAATATGCATTCTGATACTTCGGTCATGTGTTAGAATTGACCAGTTTTTACTCAAAATATGTTTAATATCAGGACTATCAATAGTCTATGTAGAAATGAATAAAGTATTCTAATCTTTTCCTGTAAAAACAGAGTTTAGGGGCGCAACATTCACTGTGTGTGTTACATCCAATGACACCTCAGATAAAAGAGATATATAAAAATTTCTTTATCTCTTATTTACTACCTCTAAGAGGACATAGTTAACAAGTCTCAACGGGTAGCCCCTCTTTAAAAACATATCTTTTAAGGTGTCACATTCATCTAAAAAAATATTCTGAAAGTGATACCATACGGGTAGCCCGTACAAACTGTCCCTTAATAGCTTTTTTTCTGTTTCTGAGGGTGGATGCTACTATAGTGAAGTAGTGAATTTGAATATGTGTCCTTTCGATATATTTTAGATATAAACCTACTATTCTGATAATCCTTAATTAATTTAATATCAAGGAAGGCTATCTCATGTAAGTTAAATGAATATGTAAATCTTAAAAATGAAGTGGTGGAATCTAAATATCTAATAAAATCACTAATAAGGGCATAGGGACCACCCATAAAATAAAAAGAAAGTTCAGAAAACTGTGGCCTCCCAACTCTCATACTTACCCTTCAGTCTGTTTATTTATTATTTATTTTACATTTGTTGACCGGGCTTGTCCGACTGAGCGAAGTAGCCCTTTTTCAGCGGAGGCGCGGGGAGAAAAGCTCCACATGTTCTACAGATTATAATTTACAACAAGGTCTACAGAGTTAGAGAAAGTTACATAGGTTGGGAGCAGATAGAGGTGGCAGTTAGGGTTGATAAGCTGTTTAAGGGGGGTGGGTATAGAGACAGGTCCATTGGCTTAACAGGTGTTCTGTAGTGGCTATCTTGAATTGACTAAGTTGCTTGAGTGACCTGATCTCTAGTGGGAGTTTGTTCCATGCCTTGGAAGGATTATAGCTATAGAGAATACATAACGAAAAGTAATTGCAGAAGCACCAAAGCCCAATAAACTTCTTCTCTGAGTGGAATAAAGTACCTCTCCGTTTATATCAAATGTTCCTTTATTGCTGACCAACAAGTGAAAATGCACAAAAAGTTAATCACTCCGTAGTAGAAGAATCCAAAGAGACAACCAAAAAATAAATCAAGCGCTTTCACCCGTTACTATGACGGGCTTTCTCAAGATGCACTACTAAAAGCTCTGTGTGCTTATATACAATATTTGTTAAACAATTAATCAATTAAAATAATTATGGCAATCAAAATAGATCAATTACAAGAAAACAAATTCTTTGTTATTTAAAGCAATATCACATTCATAATGTTTGGCTCCATTACTTTTTAATCAAAACATGTTTAAAACGCTTTCATCATATTAATTTTATTTCACTAATAATTATGCTTTCTACTCTTTTTAATTGTGAATAATTTGTGTTATGTGCGTAACTGTATGTAAGCCAAATTCAACCCTTACAGTTATTGTGAATGTTTATCTACGCTTGTAAATGCGTACACCAAAAGTTTTTTTATGTAAACAGGTTTCGCTAATATATTGTTCACAGCTGCTGTATTTTTGCCAAAAAAACACTTCGTGACTGTACTTGGAATCAAGGAAACTTTCGTCCTTTCTCCACCAGTTTCCCCGTGTCACCTGTGAATACACCGAGCACTTTGCAAAGAATTGAATACTAACATTTTCACGGTTGCTGTGTGTTTTAACCTGCCAACGCGGTTGCGGTATTATCTAGGTGTTTGTTCTTACAAAATAGAGCCATAAAGGAAATGCAAAATGTTCGTGTAATGTTAATATACAGAACTAATAATTATTATTATTCCTTAAGTTTTAATCATTGAATTTTAATAAAAATAAGTTAAAATTTTAAATTAAGAACTTGTAACTGAATTATTTATTATTTTCTAACCAGGAGGTATGTTATCCAGCTCCGTTAAATATAATGTTGTTTCAGGACTAGTGTATTGTTCTCACAGTAAACAACGTTTGTACTAAAAACATAATAAATGCTATTAACCTTAAATCTAACAAGTCAGTTAAAAAATGAATAAAATAAATATGTAAATAAATATTGTATTATGTGAAATTAATAATTAATAAATATTAAATGTGTGTGAAATATTAAATTAGCATATAAAAAATCACCTCAGTGTTATAAATATTATTATGGATATTAATGGGTATTGTTTGTTCATAAAAATACTATCAATTAATTATAATTTAATTAAAAATTCATTGGGAATGGATCAAGAATTTAACATGAAATGAAATACAATCAAATATAAAATGGATTAAGAGAGTATAAATATAATTATTTAATCATATGGGACAATGGTTCTTACCTTGTAATGCATCTCACCTATTAATAAACAGTTTTAGCCCCCTTAACAAAAATATACACTATTGCATTAAAATTAGGTGAAACCTCATCTGTGAAGTCACTAAGTGTAATAAATACAAAGTGAATATTCTTTAAATAATTCAACCTATTATTTTAACTTTTTTTGAACAAATAAATTGTTCTTAATTATTTTCGGTTGGAAATTAATGGATGTTTGTTTAAAATCTTATGGGTTTGTTATTATAATTTTGCCCTTCTTAATTTAAGGAGGCTAGAAATACTGATAGCTTCATTAAGTCCTGGAGGTTTTGATGCATTTAGTCTTAATTGCCAATTTAATTCTTTGAATTCTAAGGAAGTTTCCCAATCACCCCCTCTGGGGTTAAGGGGTACCTGTTCAATTACTAAAAATTTTAATGTCATTTTGGGGCAATTGGTAAGATGTTTAACAAAAGCATTCGTTTCTTTCTTTTTCCGAATGTCATAAATATGTTCGTAAATTCTTTTACGTAATGCTCTTTCAGATTTGCCCACATAAAAACTCTCACATTCCTGACAAATTCCTAAATAAATAATGCCTTTTGAACCACAGTTGCAATAACTTGTTGGTTTCAAGGTGAATTTCCTTGATTTAATGTAATAGGCATTAGTTTCAACAATAAAAGAACATTGTTTGCAACTATTACATTTATATGTACCAATCTTGCCACCTTTATTAATAAGTTGCAATGGTGGTTGTTTTTCAAACATGTTTTTCAAATTAAAATTTCTTGCATTTGCAAACATCGGTCTATCTGGCACCCATTTTTTTGTATCATCATTTGTAGTCAATATGGGCCAGTATTTGTTAACCATTTTCTTTAATTGATCAGTATCATTGTTAAAAGTACAACTAAAAATTGTTTGAGAAATGGGGGAATTCATTTTAGCATCAAGAATAGGGTTTGCTAAATCAAATGGTTCTATATCTGTGCCCAGCAATGGACTATATATGCCTATTCTTCCTTTTATAACTTCTTGGTACATTTTCTCTATTAGTGTCAAAGGGTAATCTCTCTCTGAAAAAAGTTTTGTAAGCATTTGGGCTTCATCAAAAAAATTTTTGTCAGTATTACACATTCTTGATGCCCTAATAAATTGGCCTTTGACAATACCCTTCTTCTGTGAAAAAGGGTGGGCACTACTGAAATGGAGATATGTGTTAGAGAAGGTTGGTTTTCTGTAAATAGAAGACTCAAACAATTGTGAGTCCATGTTCTTCTCTAATAATACATCTAAATAATTCATCTGAGTTTCACTAACATTAGATGTAAATTTCCGAAAACTTGTAGTCTCATTTATATGTAGCAAAAAAGTTTCCAAACTTGCTTTACTACCTTCCCATAAAATACATATATCATCCAGGTACCTCCTGTAGTGTAAAATGTTGTTTTTCCATTGCGTTGTAAACACAAATTCATTTTCCCAATGGCAGAGAACTAAATTTGCATATGCTGAGGCACATGGTGAACCCATGGCAACACCTTTATTTTGTTTGAAGAATTCCCCATTAAAATAAATAAAATTATTGTTTAAAATAATACCCATAAAATCTGATAATAAATTTATGGTGTTATTGCTAAAACTTGAGTATTTGATTAAAATTTCATTGAACCATTGTATACCAATATCATGTGGTATGCTAGGAAAAAGGTCTGTTACATCAATTGTCACTAAGAAGTCAACTTTTGTATAATAACTCTCCTTAATGCTTTTTAGGAATTCCCAAGAATCTTTGCAAATATGTTGTATTGTTGTTATAGTCCTTTTAAGTGTTGCATCAACAAATTTACCTAGGGGTTCCGTGATACTGCCTGAACCTGCAACAATAGGTCTAAACTTTAATGGTTCTAACCCCTTATGTACCTTGGGTATCCCAAAAATTACTGGTGTAAGTGGTTTGTTAACTATTAAATAGTTGTAGAGTTTTTCATTAATGACTCCCTGTAGTAACATGTCATACAAAATATGTTTGATCCTAGCATATGCAATGTTCAACTCATTTAATGAAAGGGTGCTATACTGTTCTGTGTCCTGAAGCATATTGTGAATAACTTCCTCATATTCAGTTTTATACATTAAAACAACACCCCCTCCTTTATCCGGTTTCATTACCCTTATCTGCTCATCCCTTAATTGTTTAATGAGTGTAAAGCAGTTTTGGGGTAAATTTTGTTTAAAGACACTTTGTCTGGGTAAACTCCTTATTTCAGTTTCCATCAGGTCTTCAAAGATTTTCACAACAGGATGAAGGGGTGGGTTAAAAGTACTTGACCTACTGACTAAATCTCTTGGGAAATTCTTCCCTTTAAAGAAAATATCCAAGTTTAACTGTCTTGTGAATAGTTTGAATTCTAAAATAGTCTTGGTTGTGTCAATACCTTTAGATGGAACAAAGTGAAAACCCTTTGTGAATAAATCAAAGTGTGTGTCGTTCACATGATTTTCTGTAAAACTGAAAATAGTGAAATTATTCTTGGTCTCAATTACACATAAGGGTGGGTGTGTTTGGGGTAAAATATTCCCATTTGGTGACAACATGTTCATCTGCGTTGTAAACATGTTTTGATTAAAAAGTAATGGAGCCAAACATTATGAATGTGATATTGCTTTAAATAACAAAGAATTTGTTTTCTTGTAATTGATCTATTTTGATTGCCATAATTATTTTAATTGATTAATTGTTTAACAAATATTGTATATAAGCACACAGACCTTTTAGTAGTGCATCTTGAGAAAGCCCGTCATAGTAACGGGTGAAAGCGCTTGATTTATTTTTTGGTTGTCTCTTTGGATTCTTCTACTACGGAGTGATTAACTTTTTGTGCATTTTCACTTGTTGGTCAGCAATAAAGGAACATTTGATATAAACGGAGAGGTACTTTATTCCACTCAGAGAAGAAGTTTATTGGGCTTTGGTGCTTCTGCAATTACTTTTCGTTGCTTATTGGGACCTAGTTCGTGTTTCAGTGTATAGAGAATACATCCTTTCGTAGTTTTAGCTTTGTGGATTTGTAGCCAGTCTAGGTTAGAGCTCCAGAGGGATCTAGCAGGTGAATAGTGGGAGATGACAAATGATAGGGTAGGACAGTAAGAAGGCTGATAAAGGATGGAGTGGATGATCTGGAGTTGAGGGAGAAGAAACTGGTGAGGTAGTTCAAGCCAGTTAAGGTGTTTAAGTGAGAGACAGTGATGTGACTTGTAAGTTTGATGTGCTGCAAATTTGGCTATCTTGTTGTAGGTAGATTCAAGTTTGGCAAGGAGTGTGGAGTTGAGGCAAGTAAGAATTTGAGAGCCATAAAATAGACTGGGTAGGAGATGGGCATAAGAGAGAGTTACTTTTGCTTCACTGGTGAGAAACTTTTTTGTTGCGGTAGAGGAGCCCTAGTTTCTGCAGTTGTTTATGTGTAGTTAGAATTTAAGTTGGTTGTCATTGATGACACCAAGGAGTTTAGTGCTAGTTTCCACCTCGAAGTGTATGCTATTGAGGGACAGGATTGTGAAAGTAGATTTAATGTGGTTGTAGTTTTTAGGAAGAGAAAGCAGTAGCTTAGTTTTTTTTTTTGGGGGGGGGGGGGGGTTAAGGATAAGCTGGTTATCAGAGAGCCAGTTTTCTACTGAGTTAAAGGAATCTGTGTTGTAGAAATGAGTTTGGAGGGAGAATCAGCAATAGTGATGACAGTAGAGTCATCAGCAAATTGGACCAGTGGTGACTGAGGACAGGATGAATAAAGAAGATTAGTGAAGATGTTAAAAAGTAGTGGACCCAGGATGGAACCCTGAGGGACACCCATTTTAACTGGGAGAGGAGGGGAGAGTGCAGATTGTGTCACTTCACTGCTTGAGGTCTGTCAGTGAGGTAGCTGGAAAACCATGCAACAGTAGCAAGGGAGAAGTTAAGGTTGGTTAGTTTGTGCAGAAGGAGAGGGTGAGAAATGGTGTTAAAAGCTTTAGAGAGCTGTTAAGAATAGGCAGGAGACAAGTTTGTTATCTCTGGCAAGGGCTATAGTATTCAGGAATGATAGTAGGGCAGTAGTAGTACTATGCTTTGGTCTAAAGCCATGTTGAGTAGGTGTAAGCAGATTTTCAGAGTAGGTAGTGCATAACTTGTTTATGTATGCATTTTTCTAGAACTTGAGAGAGGATAGCATTTGGGCCAAAATTAATGATGTCTGAGGAGTTACCTCCTTTATGTATTGGTAGAGTGAAGAATTGTTTCCATATGGAAAGGACTTTGGACGCTGAAATGGAGCAGTTGATTATGGTAAATACAGAGAGAGCAAGAGAGTTAGCAGCTAACTGAAGGAAAAGGGAAGGAATGTTGTCGGTAGAAGCTGAGCAAGGTTTGAGTATAAAAAGTAGGGATTTGAGTAACTAGTGGGTACAGGTTTGAGGGAAAAAGAATTTGATGAGAGTATAGTGGGATTTGATAGAGAGTAGTTAGAAATATTATTAAAGGTAGATGAATTGGCACTGGGTTTAAATAGTTTGGTTATAGAGTCAATTAAATATCTGTTGAAGGTGGAGGCAGTATCTTTAGGAGTGTTATCAGGACAAGGATTTGGGGGAGCAGGGACCACCAGGATGTAGTATGTGGTTTAAGGAGTTCCAAACTTTTGGGGTGGTTAGATTTCAAGGATGAGGGTGGATTATAGTAGAAGTCTCTTATCTTTATTAATACGCTTTTTGGTCTGATTTCCAAGTTCTTTGTATTTTAGCAAGTCTGCAGGGAGGTTTGTTTTGGTCCATGTTTTCCATGCTCTGTCTCTATTTTTCATTAGGATGCGGGTGGAATTTGATAGCCAGGTTCCTGACCCAGAGACTCCCCGGACTCTGGAATAGATTGCCCATACATGTCAAGCAGAGTGCCTCTCTGGCCCTCTTCAAAAGGAACCTTGATGATTGGATGGGAGAAAGGAAATTCACCCCGGGGATCATGTCAGTTGCCCTGCTAGACAGGGGTCCAGGGAAGTAAATAGTGTGGGACGAAATAGTCTGGGAATTGTTATGGCTAGGCTTGTATAGGCCCTAGGGCTGATAGCCTAGTACCAACCTATGAACCTATGGAGATATGTTAGATTTAATACAGACTGTGCGAAGTGGGCAAGTGAGTCAAGAATACTGAGAAAGGTGGAGTTGAAAGACAGGACAGCATCGTCAAGGGGGAGTTGGGTAAGGAAATTCCAGTTAACTGTAGAGAGAAGAGATTTAAAGGTGTCAGGGTGGAAGTTAGTAAGCTTGTGGCATGTGATAAATCTATGCTGTTTAGTAAAGTGAGGGATATATCCAAGTACTTTTATTGGGGCGTGATCACTTAGTGTGTTGGCAAGGGTTTCAGGATTGTGATATTTAGAGGGATGAGAGACTTAGAATCCAGTTGATAAGGGTGCGGTGTGTATGAGAGTTGCTGGTATGGGTGGCATCAGTGATAAGTTGAGTAAAGCCATACAAGTTGATGTGTAAGTTGGGGTACAGAGAGTTAACCAATTTAATATTGACATCACCCGTAATAATGGTTTCATTAGGAATATGTTGAGAAAATTATGAGAGAATGTTTTCCAGCAGGGATAAGTTATTTCCCTGGGGGAATGTAGACTGCTACTATTGTGATGGTGGTATGGGTGTTAAGTATAAGGTTGGCTGTCAGTATTACAGCAGGGGGAAAGGACAGGATAGTTTTATTAGGAGTTGTCAGAGTAAGGTGGTTAGAGTAAACAATGGCAACTCCACCACCCTTTTTCTTCTGACGGTCAAGGCACAGTGTACCATAGCCAAGAGAGAGAAAGTCTTTGTCATGGTGTTGGGGTTTTAGCCAAGTTTCTGTTAGAGTGATGACATCAGGAGTGTGGCTTGAGATCTAAGCATGACGTTCACTAACGTTGTTTAATGTACTTCTAGTGTTTATTGAGTAAAAAGAGATGTTTGGTTGGGGGTGGCAGCGGTGTATAGGTTAGTGGGAGTATAATTATCAGTGGAGTTGTGTTGAGTGGGACCTGGATTGGGATGAATATCTCCTGCAAGTAGAAGAACATTAGGGTAGTAGTGGCAGTTATATTTTTAACTGTATATGTATGTTGAATGTAACCATTAGTCTGCTGTCTAATGCAGCTGATGGCACGGCTAGGGCAGCAGGCACCAACATTAAAATGCACTGGCATGCATGGATATGTCTTTTTGATTTTGCAGAAGGCTTTAAGGTGCCCGCTGTCGATTCTTCCTTTGATGGTTCAACACTTTTTGGACCTAGCGTGAAAGAGTTGCTAACCAGGAGTGAGCAGGGTGACAAAACCCTTACTGCCATGGGAATCCATTTTTCTACCTCCACCTCCCCAAAGAACCTTATGTAGAACTAAGAGGGATGGTAAGAAGATGTGGTTCAGAGAGTTACAGGGTTATAACAGTGAAACCTCCTGCAGATAGACATCCCCGGACCAGAGGAGGAAGCAGTTCCATCGAGTATTGTGCCAGAGACAGTGGCAAATTGCATAACTAGGGATGTTCTTCATCTCACATTGCTGCAGTCCTAACAGTTGGGTAGTCCGCTGTCCACGGTTGGCCCGAATATCAAAGTATAAGGCTGACGTCGGTCAGGGCGCATTTAACTGACGTCAGGACGTCAGGGTACAAATGCGCATGACCGGCGTCATATCCTCAGTCTTTTTTGCCGCGTGGTCCGATGCAGAAGCAGTATTGCAAGTGCCGGTTGGCGTTCTGAGATTTTTCGATTTAGAAGTTTCAGACCGGGTTCAAAGTTGGCTAAGTACCCCGTTGGGGAATATTTTAGTTTTTTGTTGCCTCAGTCATTTACCGGATGTCAGAAAAAGTTAATAATTGCATTTCTTGTGGGAAACAGATACCGCATAAAGATTATCATACTTTGTGTATTCCTTGCTTAGGGCCTGAGCACGACGTTGTTGGCTGTTGCTCTTGTGCTAGATTTAATAAACGCACTATAAAGAGGCGGTTTTTGGGAAGCGGTGTAACTATAAAATGCCGTCGGATGCTCCGACGCCCGCTTCTTCAAAGAAACGCAAGGACAAGGCAGTTAAGCCTAGGCTTGAAGAACCGTCTGTACCAGACGCCGGTTCTTTAGAGGTGTCGGTGGAGCCGGTGGCTCCACCGGAGGTTTCTTTGTGTTCCCAGGGGGAGACCTTGTTATTACAAGATGTGGCCTCTCAAGAGACTAGTCAGGCTGAGGGGGCTTCTCATGTTACTATACTCCCCTCCCTTCCTAAGGTGGCTAGGCCCTCTCCTTCTGTTTCCAAGGCTTCCCCCAGGGGCAGGCCAGGTTTAGCTTCAGTTAGTGTTACCCCTAGCTCTTCAGGTACTGTGCCCAAGAAGCATATGCTTAAAATGGCAGAAGATTTGATTACTTTGATTAGGGTTCTATGCCCCCTCCTCATAAGCGGCCTAGGGTGGAGCCTGAGCTGGGGGTTTTGAGCAGGCTTCAGATGTTTCAGAGTCTTGGCTGAAGACTTGCAGGAGTACTCTCCTTATTCTGATTCTGATGTGGATGATTCTACTCCTTCTGCTACTCCCCCTGAGGATTTTTCTTTTTCAGAAACTCTTCATTCCATGAGGGAGCATTTTAAGTGGGAAGGTCAGGACTTCTCTGATTCCAGAAAAAGGCTTCGGGAATTTCTGTTGTTACCCCAGCATAGGCCTTTGGCTATACCTCCTGTTTTGACTGTAGTGGAAGATGTTTTTATGGAAGCTTCTCTTAATCCTGATTCTTTGCCTCCTGCTCCTGTTAAGCCGGATAGGTATTACAGGGTGCCTGAAGCTCATAAGTATCTTTTTAAGAGTCCTAGGGCAGACCCAGAAACTGTTAGCCATGGGCCTAAAGGTGTTAAGGCTTCTATTGTTAAGAATCCGGTTCCTGCAGACAAGGAGGCTAGGGCCTTGGATAGATGGGGCAAGAAAGTCTATACTTCTTCCACTCTTGCTATGAGGGCTCTGAATTGCCAGTTTCACATGTTGAAATACCAAAATTATCTCCTTTCACAATTGAAATCTTTGCAATGTGGTTTTGATGCTGTACAGGCCTCATCTAGGGTGGCTGCCACTGGGTCAGTTCTTCGCAGGCACGCCTGGCTAAGGGATCAGAATTTGTCTGAACATGTTAAAACAAGGATTTTAGATGCTCCTTTACAATCTGACGTGTTGTTTGGTCCTCCTGTTGAGACAGTTTTAAAGAAAATGGAAGACAAGGCTAAGTCTATGCAGACTGTTAAAGATTTTTTGCAAGTCCAGCCTCCAAAGTTTAGTAGAAATTGGCCTACTAAGGGGTGGACGTATCCTTCTTATGATTCCCAGTCTAGGGGTAGATCTAGACGTGGTAAGGGCAGAGCTCAGGGCTCTTTCAGGCCTAGAACAGGAAGTTCTCCTGCACAGGCTTCGGGTGAGGGCAGGGGTCAGTCCTTTCGTAAGCAGACCCAATGACCTACCTTTTCAGCTGCCAGAGCCTGCTCGTCTGGCAGCACATTTGGGGGGACGGTTGGCACTTTTCAAAGAAAGTTGGAGTTTAATTACCCAGGACAGATGGGTATTGGATATCATACACCACGGCTACAGGTTTTATTTCCATACCTTGCCTCCTTTCACGGGCATGCCAGACGTTCCTCCTCAACAAAGAATAGAGGCTCACAAGCAGGTTTCTCTGTTGCTCCGACTAGGGGCCATACAGCCGGTCCCTCTGCCAGACGTGGGCCTAGGATTTTATTCTCGCCTGTTCCTAGTACCAAAGAAGGGGAACACGTGGAGACCAATTTTGGATTTATCTATCCTCAACACTTATCTGGACATTCCCAAGTTCAAAATGTTGACGTTGCAGCAGCTTTTACCTCTGCTGGGCAAAGATCATTGGATGGTAACTTTGGATCTCAAGGAGGCTTACCTTCATGTTCCTATCAGACTAAGCTGCAGAAAGTATCTGCGTTTTCGAGCTGGGACTTCTCACTATCAGTTCTCTGCATTGCCCTTTGGCTTATCTACTGCGCCCAGAGTGTTCACGAAAATTCTGGCTCCAGTGATAGCTTTCTTCAGACTAAAAGGAATACAGATCTATCCTTATTTGGACGACTGCCTAATTCTGGCTCAAGGAAGAGAAGAGCTCCTTCATCATTTGGAATATGTGATAGCAGTGCTAAGATGCCTAGGGTATTCTGTGAGCGAGATAAAGTCCAGTCTAGTACCCTCTCAAGACATGTGCTTTCTGGGTGTGAGACTGAATACAGCATCCCAGATGGCCTTTTTGACCCCGGACAAACAAAAGAGTCTATCCCTTTACTTCCATCAACTATCTCATCAGTCCCGGCTGACTGCAAGGACAGTCCTTCAAGCCTTAGGGTTCATGGCATCTTGTATTCTGGTACTTCCCAATGCCAAACTGCATATGAGGGAGCTACAATGGTATCTCAAAATGTATGGACACAGCACTGCCAGGATCTGGACACTGTCATTCAAATAATACCTTGCATTCAGAAGGAATTTTTGTGGTGGGCTCAGGAATGTCACCTAAACAAGGGACTCTCTGTGACCCGGCCAGAGGCGAGTCAGATTTTAACGACAGATGCCTCAGACAAAGCTTGGGGAGCTCATCTAAATGGAAAGTGGATACAAAACAAGTGGCCTGTCAGACTACAACATCTACATATCAACATGAAGGAGATGTTAGCAGTCCAGTTTGCATTAATAGCTTTCAAGGAATTCCTTCTTCCAGGACAGGTGTTGATTCTAACAGACAACACAACTGTCATGTGGTACATCAACAAGCAAGGGGGAACGCATTCTTATCCTCTATGCAGGCAAGCAATGATTTTGTGGGAGACTGCTCTCAGTTTACAGCTCAATCTTCAGGCAAGGTTTCTGCCAGGAGCACAGAACTCCTTAGCAGATGTGTTGAGCAGACGAATTATGGATCCCCACGAGTGGAAATTGGATCCTCATGTATTTCAGAAATTGACAGTGTCATGGGGAACTCCAGACATAGATCTGTTCACTTCTCCACTAAACCATCAGCTGCCAAAGATGTTCTTCGTCTTCCATTGCTGCAGTCCTGACTATTGGGTATAGTCCGCGTCCCAGTCGGCCCGAATACCAGAGTATAAGGCTGACGTCGGTCAGGGCGCATTAGACTAACGTCAGTACGTCAGGGTACTAATGCGCATGACCGACGTCATATCCTCAGTCTTTTTTGCCGCATGGTCCGATGCAGAAGCAGTTTTGCGAGTGCAGGTTGGCGTACTGAAATATTTCCGAAACCGGAGTTTCAGACCGAAACAGAGTTGGCTAAGTACCCCGTTGGGGAACATTTTGGTTTTTCTTGCCTCAGTATTTTACGGATGTCAGAAAAAGTGAATAACTGTATTTCTTGTGGGAAACAGATACCTCATAGGGATTATCATACCTTGTGTATACCTTGTTTAGGGCCTGAGCACGGCGTTGTTGGTTGCCGCTCTTGTGCTAGGTTTAACAAACGCACTATTAAGAGGAGGTTAGACTGTGCCAGGTTAGTGTTTGGGAAGCGTTGCAATTACAAAATGCCGTCGGATGCTCCGGCCGCTTCCTCAAGAAGCGCAAGGATAAAACGGTGAAGCCTAGGGTTGAGGAACCGGCAGTCCCGGACGTCGGTTCTTTGGAAACTCAGTGGAGCCGGAGGTTTTGCCAGGAGTTTCCATGGAGTCCCAGGCAGAAACTATACTGTTACAGGATGTGCCTTCTCAGGAGGTAGGCCAAGCTGAGGGGGCTTCTCAGGTGACTGTTCTTCCCTCTCTTCCCAAGGTAGTTAGGGCCTCTCCTTCTGTTGCCAAAACTTCTATGAGAGGTAGGCCTACTTCAGCTTCAGTGGGGGCTTCTCCTACCATTTCAGGTTCTGTACCTAAGAAACATATGCTTAAGATGGCAGAAGATTTGATTACTATGATTAGGGGTTCTATGCCCCCGCCTGATAAGAGGCCTAGGGTGGAATCTGAGTTTGAGAGTTTTGAACAGTGTTCTGAGGCTTCAGAATCTTCTGTGGAAGATTTACAGGAGTATCCCACCTATTCTGATTCTGATGTGGATGATTCCACTCCTACAGCGTCTCCACCTGAGGATTTTTCATTTTCAGAGACTTTGCATTCCATGAGGGAGCACTTTAAATGGGAAGGCCAGGATTACTCTGACTCCAGGAAAAGGCTTAGGGAGTTCTTGTTTTTACCCCAGCATAGGCCTTTAGCTATTCCTCCTGTGTTGAATGTGGTGGAAGATGTTTTTGCAGAGGCTTCCTTGAACCCTGACTCTTTGCCTCCTGCTCCTGTTAAGCCTGATAGGTATTATAGGGTGCCCGAAGCTCATAAATATTTGTTTAAGAGTCCTAGGGTGGACCCAGAAACTATTTCCCAGGGGCCTAAGGGTGTAAAAGCTTCTGTGGTTAAAAATCCTGTCCCCACTGATAAAGAGGCGAGGGCTTTGGATAGGTGGGGAAAGAAAGTGTATACTTCTTCCACTCTAGCCATGAGAGCTTTGAATTGTCAGTTTCACATGTTAAAATATCAGAATTACCTTCTTTCACAATTGAAATCTAAGGTGGATGCTTTGGCGGAAGGTATTGAGTGTAAAGAGTTGATGGATTTGGTTCATGTGTCGAACAAGTGGGTAAGCATTCTTTGCAATGTGGCTTTGATGCTGTACAGGCCTCCTCGAGGGTGGCTGCTACCAGCTCTGTTCTTCGCAGGCATGCCTGGTTGAAGGATCAGAATTTGGCTGAGCATGTTAAAACAAGGATTTTGGATGCTCCTTTACAGTCTGATGTGTTGTTTGGTTCGCCTGTGGAAGCTGTTTTAAAGAAAATGGAGGACAAAGCTAAGTCTATGCAAACTGTTAAAGATTTTTTGCAGGTGCAGCCACCGAAGTTTAGTAGAAATTGGCCTGCTAAGGGGTGGACATATCCTGCTTATGATTCTCAGTCTAGGGGTAGGTCTAGACGTGGTAGGGGCAGGGCTCAAAGTTCTTTTAGGCCTAGAACAGGGAGTTCACCTGCTCAGACTTCTGGTGAGGGCAGGGGTCAGTCCTTTCGTAAACAGACCCAATGACCTGTTTCTTCAGCTGCCAGCAGATTCACGTCTGGCAGCTCCTTTGGGGGGAAGACTGTCTCTTTTCAAAGAAAATTGGGATTTAATTACTCAAGACAAATGGGTGTTGGATATCATTCACCACGGTTACAGATTTTATTTCCATACAATGCCCCCCTTCAAAGGCATGCCAGACGTTCCTCCTCTACAAAGAAAAGAGGCTCACAAGCAAGTTTTACAGTTACTTCAAATAGGGGCCATTCAGCCAGTCCCTGTGTCAGAGAGGGGCCTAGGATTTTATTCTCGCCTGTTCCTTGTACCAAAGAAGGGGAACACGTGGAGACCAATTTTGGATTTATCTCTCCTCAACACGTGTTTGGACATTCCCAAGTTCAAGATGTTGACGTTACAACAGCTTTTACCTCTGCTGGGCAAAGATCACTGGATGGTAACTTTAGATCTCAAGGAAGCTTACCTTCATGTGCCTATAAGGCTAAGTTGCAGAAAGTATCTGCGGTTTCGAGCTGGAAATTCTCATTATCAGTTCTCTGCATTGCCCTTTGGCTTATCTACTGCCAGAGTATTCACAAAGGTTCTGGCTCCAGTGATAGCTTACTTCAGGCTTCAAGGAATTCAAATCTATCCTTACTTGGACGACTGCCTGATTCTGGCTCAAGAAAAGGAAGACCTTCTACAGCATCTGGAATATGTTATAGCAGTGCTAAGATGCCTAGGGTATTCTGTGAACGAAATAAAGTCCAGTCTAGTACCCTCTCAAGACATGTGCTTTCTGGGTGTAAGACTGAATACAGCAGCCCAGATGGCCTTTTTAACCCCGGACAAACAAAAGAGTCTGTCACTTTACTTCCATCAACTATCTCATCAGTCCGTGCTGACTGCAAGGACAGTCCTTCAAGCATTAGGGTTCATGGCATCTTGTATTCTGGTGCTTCCCAATGCCAAACTGCATATGAGGAAGCTACAATGGTATCTCAAAAATGTATGGACACAGCACTGCCAGGATTTGGACACTGTCATTCAAATAATACCTTGCATTCAAAAGGAATTTTTGTGGTGGGCTCAGGAATGTCACCTAAACAAGGGACTCTCTGTGACCCGGCCAGAGGCAAGTCAGATTCTAACGACAGATGCCTCGGACATTGCTTGGGAGCTCATCTAAATGGAAAGTGGATACAAGACAAGTGGCCTGCCAGACTACAGCATCTACATATCAACATGAAGGAGATGTTAGCAGTCCAGTTTGCATTAATGGCTTTCAAGGAGTTACTTCTTCCAGGGCAGGTGTTGATTCTAACAGACAACACAACTGTCATGTGGTACATCAACAAGCAAGGGGGAACACATTCTTATCCACTATGCAGGCAAGCAATGATTTTATGGGAGACTGCGCTGAGCTTGCAACTAACTCTTCAGGCAAGGTTTCTGCCAGGAGCACAGAACTCCTTAGCAGATGTGTTAAGCAGACAAATCATGGATCCCCACGAGTGGAAACTGGATCTTCATGTATTTCAGAAACTGACAGTGTCATGGGGAACTCCAGACATAGATCTGTTCGCTTCTCCACTAAACCACCAGCTGCCAAAGTATTGCACAAAGGGGTTTCATCACACAGCTTGGAAAGTGGATGCTCTGTCTTTCAGTTGGAAAAACCTTCATGTGTATGCCTTTCCACCTCTACCGCTTCTTCCAAAGGTACTGTTAAAGGTCAGACAAGACAGGCCAAGGATGATTTTGATAGCTCCAGATTGGCCTCGGCAACATTGGTACCCACTTCTACGGAGTCTGGTAAAGAAGCCTCCATGGCCTTTGCCTCTGATTCCTCATCTGTTATCTCAGAAGGACGGTCATCTGCTCAATGTCAAGCTTCAATCTCTTCATCTCACAGCCTGGCATATTCTGTGTTGAAACACAGCAGGTCTCAGCTTCCTCAACAAGTTTTAAATGTGATTATGGCAGCTAGAAGGCCTAGTACTAGGAGAGTGTACGCAGAAAAATGGAAGAGATTTTTATTTTGGAGTACAGCAAAGAATTTGGAGATTTCAGAGCCTAATGTGAGTGTGGCTCTTCTATATCTTACTGAATTACTGGACAAAGGTTTGTCCTTCTCTTCCATAAAGATTCATGCTGCAGCAATTTCAGCTCACTATGATTGTGACCCACCTTTGTTTTCGCATCCTTTGTTCAAGCAGTTTCTTAGAGGGGCAAAGAATATAAGACCCCCACGTAGAGCTCCTACTCCTGCTTGGGATCTCAATTTTGTGTTGGAAAAACTTACTCTACAACCTTTTGAGCCTGCAGCTACTGCTGAATTGAAATATTTGTCATGGAAGACTGCTTTTCTGTTGGCTATTACTTCTGCAAGAAGGGTGTCTGAGTTGCAGGCCCTTATGGCAGTAGAGCCTTTTTTGATTTTCCACAAGGACAGGGTATCATTACGTACTAATCCTTCCTTTATGCCTAAGGTGGTTTCTAGTGTGGCTTTAAACCAAACTATTCATTTGCCTACGTTTTTGCAGATCCTCAAAATAAAGGGAAAAGATTTTGCACACTTTAGATGTACACAGGCAATTGCGTTATTATTTGAGCAGGACTAAGAATTTTAGGCAGTCTCAGCAGTTACTTGTTTCTTTTGCTTTGAGTTCACAGGGCAAGCCTGTGTCAAAACAAACTATTTCTAGGTGGATTGGCTTTTGCATTGCATTTTGTTATTCCCATCATGGCAAGGAGATTCCAGCTGGGATTAGGCCTCATTCCACTAGGGCTACTGCCACTTCAACAGCATTTCTAAGGGGGGTGGCAACTAAGGATATTCTGGAAGCAGCTACTTGGAGTTCAGTGCATACTTTCTCTAGGCATTATCACCTGCCTATATACTCTAAGACTAGGGCTGGTTTTGCCACAGCTGTTTTACAAGGCATGTTGTCAGCTCCTGCTACTTTATAATTTGCCAGCCTCCCTTACCTCTGCTTTGGGATTCTACCCAATAGTCAGGACTGCAGCAATGGAAGACGAAGAACATAGTACAGTTTTGTACCTACCATAAATGTAGATGTTCGAGGATTCCATTGCTGCAGTCCAATTTACCCTCCCTCCTTCCCCTCTGTGTTAGGGGTGGTTGTGTAGGTGAGTTTACATGCTTATATTTTATATATATATATATGTATATATATTGTTGTATATATTGTATATATTATACATGTTTTTGGTGCAGGTTGTTTTGGGACTTGTCTTTTTGGGTCTTCTGACATCTGGGGCAAGAAAAGACTGAGGATATGACGTCGGTCATGCGCATTAGTACCCTGACGTACTGACGTTAGTCTAATGCGCCCTGACCGACGTCAGCCTTATACTCTGGTATTCGGGCCGACTGGGACGCGGACTATACCCAATAGTCAGGACTGCAGCAATGGAATCCTCGAACATCTACATTTATGGTAGGTACAAAACTGTACTTTTTGCACAAAAAGGTTTCATCCCACAGCTTGGAGAGTGGATGCTCTTTCTTTCATTTGGAGCAATCTTCATGTGTATGCCTTTCCACCTCTGCCTCTCCTCCCAAAGGTACTTCTGAAGGTCAGACAGGACAAGCCAAGGATGATTTTAATAGCTCCAGATTGGCCTCGACAGCACTGGTACCCATTACTAAGAAGTCTAGTACGGAAGCCTCCATGGCCTTTGCCTTCGATTCCACACCTGTTGTCACAGGAGGACAGCCATTTGCTCAATGTCAAGCTTCACTCTCTGCACCTAACAGCCTGGCATATTCTGTTTTGAACCATAGTGGGCCTCCACTTCCTCAGCAAGTTTTGAATGTTATTTTGGAAGCTAGAAGGCCTAGTACAAGTAAAGTGTATGCGGATAAATGGAAGAGATTTTTATTTTGGAGTGCAGCAAAAGATTTTGATGTTTCTGGGCCTAATTTGAGTGTGGCTCTTCAATATCTTACTGAGTTACTGGACAAAGGTTTGTCCTTCTCTTCTATTAAGGTTCATGCTACAGCAATTTCGGCTCACTATGATTGTGACCCACCATTGTTTTCTCATCCTTTGTTCAAGCAATTTCTTAGAGGGGCAAAGAATATAAGACCCCCACGAAAAGCTCCTACTCCTGCTTGGGATCTCAATTTTGTGTTGGAGAAACTCACTCTACAACCTTTTGAGCCTGCAGCTACTGCTGAGTTGAAATATTTATCATGGAAGACTGCTTTTTATTGGCCATTACCTCTGCAAGAAGGGTGTCTGAATTACAGGCCCTTATGGCGGTTGAGCCTTTCTTGATTTTCCATAAGGATAGGGTATCATTACGTACTAATCCTTCCTTTATGCCTAAGGTGGTTTCTAGTGTGGCTTTAAACCAAACTATTCATTTGCGTACTTTTTATGCAAATCCCCAAAATAAACGGAAAAGATTTTGCACACTTTAGATGTTCACAGGCAGTTGCGTTATTATTTGGACAGAACTAAAGGGTTCAGACAGTCTCAGCAGTTGTTTGTTTCTTTTGCTTTGAGTTCTCAGGGCAAGCCTGTGTCAAAACAAACTATTTCTAAGTGGATTGGGTTTTGCATTGCTTTCTGTTATTCCCATCATGGCAAGGAGATTCCAGCTGGGATTAGGCCTCATTCCACTAGGGCTACTGCCACTTCAACAGCTTTTTTGAGGGGAGTGGCAACCAAGGATATTTTGGAGGCAGCTACTTGGAGTTCTGTGCATACTTTCTCTAAGCATTATCACCTGCCACTTTACTCTAAGTCTAGGGCTGGTTTTGCCACTGCTGTTTTGCAGGGCATTTTGGCAGCTCCTGCTTCCTTGTAGTTAGCCATCTTCCCTTATCTCTGCTTTGGGATTCTACCCAATTATTAGGACTGCAGCAATGTGAGATGAAGAACATAGTACAGTTTTGTACCTACCATAAATGTAGATGTTCGAAGATCCACATTGCTGCAGTCCAATTTACCCTCCCTCCTTCCCCTCTGTACTTGGAGGTGGTTGTGTGGGTTGGGTTGTACATATTGTGTATATTGTATATATTGTACATATAGTTAGTGCAAGGGTGGTTGGTTATTTGTTTGCTGTCTTTTGGTTTTGACCTTTATTTTTAAGGTCTTCTGACATCTGGGGCAAGAAAAGACTGAGGATATGACGCCGGTCATGCGCATTTGTACCCTGACGTCCTGACGTCAGTTAAATGCGCCCTGACCGACGTCAGCCTTATACTTTGATATTCGGGCCGACCGTGGACAGCGGACTACCCAATTGTTAGGACTGCAGCAATGTGGATCTTCGAACATCTACATTTATGGTAGGTACAAAACTGTACTTTTCCATGGCCCCTTCATCGAAAAGCCCTAGTAGCACTCCTTAAAGTTTGATTAACTTGGAGACTTTTTTTTTTTTTTATTTTTTTTAATAGAGTGCATGTTTTTGCCTAAGCTAAAAGAGGTCTATCTTGACGTACAAAACCCAAAGCTCATTCTACAAGGGCATTAGCCACCTCTGCAGCATTTATGAATAAGATCCCAATTGATGACAGTTGGGCAACAGCAACGTGGTCTATGGTTCACACCTTTCTGTCTCTTTATAAGTTGGATGAACAGTCTAGAACACGTTCTTCTTTTTGGTTTCACCATCCTCAGGAATGCCCTTCCTTGATACCACACAGGTGTTCAGCAGCTTGGAAATCTCTCCCAAGGGTTGAATTGGATGAAAACAGGCAACACTGGATATAAAAGTTATGTACTTAGCATAACGATACATAAGTGTCTTATTTTCATCTGGTTCAACACTCCTCCCCCTTCCATCTTCAAGTATTATCATTGACATCTAGGTGACTGGGTGGACATCACCTTAGACCCTGTTTGTTTACAGTTGTCAATGCTGTGGTTTTCTTGTCTATCAGATAATTTGTATTTTATAGCATTCTGCTTATGTGCAGAAAGTGAACTAGTGTATCTGACAAACTTGATCTGCGGTACTAAGGAGGAGTGGAGGGAATTATGGGTCAGGGAGGAGTCAGAGCCCTGGATCCAAAGCTTCGAAAAAGGCACCAAGGTTGGAGCCAAAAACCCAAAAGTTGAACGGGATGAAAATATGACAACACAGATCTAGTATTATGGTAAGTACATAACTTTCATTTTCTTCTTTTCTAACTCATCCAGAACTTCAGATAAACTTGCAAAAATCTTCCCTTACTCTGTCACACAGGGTTGTATTTTTTGGGTGCCTTATAGACACTCGCATGCAGAAAACCTTTCTACCTTGGGACTTCAAGAAGTGTTCCTGAACTCCTATCCTTAGCTTCAACCAGAGAATTTCTCAGGATTCTAGGCCTTATGGCTTCTGTGATCCTCATGATGCTACTTGGCAGACTGCGCATGAGAAAGTGATACTCAAAAATGTATGAACGCAACATATTCACCTCCTTTAGTTTCAAATTCCAGTTCTCTGATCTGTAAAAGAAGGAATACAGTGGCGAAGGCATCAGATGGCTCTTAATTCAAGTCTCCCTTTTTTTCTTTTTACCCCAGCACGATCTGTCCTGACAGACTTCTCAGATTCCTGTTGGGGTGCATTTTTTCTGACAGAAAAAATACAGGGTCTGTGACAATTTGGACAGACCAAAGCACATAAATGTCAAAGAAATCTGCTAGTAATTCATGCCAGAAAGTCTCTAAATCATCTTTGAAAATCAGGCCCTCTTCAAGTGATTGTAGACAACACAGTGATGTGCTATTTAAGTGAACAAAGGGATACCAGATTATACTTTCTGTTCCAGCTAACAATGATTGGGGGTTAGTGCTACAGCACTCGCCTAACACTCCAGGCTTTTTACATACTGTCAGAGCAAAATAGAGTGGCATACAAACTCAGCAGATTTTGGACAAACCCTTACAAGTGGGTGCTCAATTCAGAGATATTCCAAGAATTGATCCAGATGTGGGGAACACCTCAAGTACATCTGTTCACTTCCTTTCCAAACAGACAACTAGACGCATTATTTTCTAGGAATCCTTGCAACCAAGTCTGAAGAACAGATGTTCTTTTGTTTCCCTGGTCAGGGATGTTTCTACATGTTTTCTGTCCTTTCAAATGATTTCCAAGGTACTTAGGAAGATTCAGAAAAATGTACCAGAAGTCTTTTGGTCCAGGCAAAATTGGTTCTCACTTGTTATGGAATTGTCGAAGAGCAATTTAACTACAAGCTTCCTCACAGACTGGGTGTAGTCACACAGAGCAAGGGGAGTTTGATACACCCTGCCATCAAGCAACTTCAGCTGACTGCCTGGATGATTCAGTTGATACCTTTTAGGCACCTTTGTTATGAGGATGTGCGGCAAGTACTAAAGGAAACAAGAAAGCCACTTGCTAGAAGGTCATATATTTGGCAAATGGAAAATATTTTCTAGTTGATGCCTATCCAGTCATGGATTTTGCACCCCCTGGTGTTCATATATTTGAATGAGCTACTGTTTTCTGGCCTTCCTTATGCCTCTCTCAAGGTTCAGCTTGCCTGCCCATGGATCATCCTCTTTTTTTTTTTTTTTTTTTTTTCCTCTGTTCATGGTCATATAGTTTCTGAAAGGAGTGTTACACATGAAACCCCATTGCAAACAGATTTCTCTATTTTGGGATCTCAGCTTTTTGTCTAAAATAATGACTTTGAAACCTTTCAAACCTGCCTGTTTGTTTGATTTGAGGTTCATTACTTGGAAAGCTGTCCTGCTTTTTGCTCTGACATCTGCAAGATGTGTATCTGAGTTGCAGGTTCTTATACTGGAAGAGCCCTGTATTGTTTTCCATAGGAAAAGCATCACTCAGCAAATTTAACCCACTTATTCATGCTTAAGGTTGTCTCAGTGGTCACTTTGAATCAAGCCATCAGTCTCCCAGTTTTCTTTTCAGGTCCTCAAAATAAGTGAGAAAAGATGTTTCTTACCTTAAATGTGCATTGGCAAGCAACTCCGTTACTGTCTTGGCAGAACAAAGTTCTTTAGGAAACTGACAAGATATTTACTTCCTATTGTGCTGCTAAGAAAAGAAAGGTCAACCTGCGTCTAAACAGACTATTCAAGATGGTTGTCCTCGGCTGTGTTTTTTTGTTACTCCCACCAAAACTAACAAAACTATTCCAGGCAAGGTTAAGGTTCATCCCAACAGGGCCTTATCTTCGTTGATGGCATACTGGAAGAATGTGGACTCTGGAAGTATTCTAAAGGCAGCAACTGGGTACTCCATCCATAAATTTACGAAATTACAAACTGAATTCCCTTTCCAAGTCCATTGCAGGGTTTGTAATGACCATCCTTCAGAGGCTCACAGACCCTTATCCTTCCTCCTCCCAGGTTGGAAAGGCTATGGTAATCTGCCTAGAGGCTACTGCAGCACTTAGAATAATGAACATAATACAGTTCTGTAAGTTGCACTTAACCCATAACAGTAGATGTTCAAATTCTTCCCTGCTGCAGTAGCTGTAACCACCCACCATCCTCCCTGCAGTGCATAGAGTGGATTGCAGATTTTGCTATTGATGGTAGTATTACTGTTTGGTTCAGGATGAATTTCTCTTTTTTACTCTTGAGGGAAAGAATGTCCTGAAGATGTTTAGTCACTCTGACTGCTTTTATTGTTCCCTGCAAAAGGATTTGCCTACAGGCAGCCATAGTGAATTTGTGGGAGATGGTTAGTGCTTTGGGAAGGTGGTCGGGTACTGTAGCCTTTGAACAGGATACAACCCATACTGCAACAGTGAAGAATTCGAGCATCTACTGTTATGGGCAAGTGCAACTTGCACAACTGTACTTTCCTGCGCCACAGATCTGACCTCATTCAGTTGCACACTTTTTTTAAAGTGTTTATTCCTTTCATCCTGCCTTCATTCTGTTCCTTTGGATACCAATCTGATGTCTGCAGGTAAGTAGCCTTGTACACTGCAGAACACTGTGGGAGACTGGCATTATTTTTGTCTGGGAGAGCAACATGATATTAAGCTGTATTGTCTGTCAACAGTTTAATAATGTAACTTGTTGGCATCTGAGAAAAGCCTCTCAAGCCTATAGACTGAGAAAGTTGCTCTTCCTTCAGGCTGAAAAAAGGGAACAACATTCAAAAAAAAAACTTCCTAAAGAATTTAGGGAGGATAAAAAAATGTTTTGTCTAAAGACTCTAAAGAGAATAGCCCTCCAGGCATATAAAGCTGAGCAGAAGATCATGACTTTGTTGAAATCCATCAAGCCTGTAGATGCTGCAGCAGGTGATGAAGGTGTCCATTCTCAAAGGAATAAAAGTTTGAAGTTCTCCAGCTCCTCCTCCTTTTGTGTTCATTCGAAGACAGAGTCCAAAGGCGTTCATTCTGTGGATGAGCTTGAACAGCATTCATGACCTTACATGCTATCTTGGAGAGTCCTCTGATGTTGCCTCTGTCTAGTTCATCATGCCTTTAGTCCCTAGCATGTCCCACTGGGTCGAAGACCAGACCCAAACCTTCACACCAGATGCTGGCCCCCTAAAGTTTATCAAGGAAAGGAGGGCATTATCCCCACAATGATAATCATACAGGATGTCCACACCCTCAAGTTGGAGTCCAGGAATGATCCCACTAGGATTCACAAATCCCTTTTAGCCACCCACTGACATAAGATCCAAACACCTAAACCGAAGGTGTTATGTGTAGACAGATGTTCTTCATGTTTCACTGTTGCAGTCATTACATTTGGGTTATCTGCTTGCAGTAGCCCTCAGTCGGCCTGATTAACAAAATCGTGGGTCCTGCGTCGGTTGCTGTCCCTTCTTCCATGATGTCAGGTAGTCAGGGGTGTAAAGCATGCAGCCGACGCCATTACACCAGTCTTTCTTGCTGTGCGGTGCCCGAAGCAGAAGCAGTTCGCAAGTGCCGGTCGGCCAACTCCTGAAATTTTCGTTTTCAAATTTCATAACCGAAGTCTTCAACTAAAGCTAAGTACCCCGTTGGGGAAACGTTTTCTTGCTCCTTCTCAATGTCAGTAAAAGTTAATAATTGCATTACTTGTGGAAAGCAAATACCTCATAACGTTTTTCATTCGTATTGTATTCCTTGCCTAGGCCCTGACCACAACATACCTTGCTCTCGGGTTTGTGCTTTATTTAATCAGCGCACTATCCGTCGTCTATATATTTTTGGCTCTAAATATTTCGGTTCTCGGTTTAATTATCCAGAAATGTCGTCAGTTAGCCATCCGACTACCGGGATTTCGAAAAAACACAAAGATAAAGACATTGACAGGACGCCAAGGTCCAAAACTGCCTACGATGCTTCTCCTAAGCCAGTCGCCAATTCGCCGGTACTCAGTGAGGCACTTTCGCAGACCGTGATACCCGCTACTTTTGATTCGCAGGCCTCTACTGAGACCCATTCGCAGTCCGGTATGCAGCGAGATGCTTCAACTATGGAACCCGTGGATGTCTCTACCTTGTATGGGTCCGGAGCCGCTGTGCAGGCACCGGCTTCTGAGGGTGTTTTCTGGCCTACGGACTTGCATATTAAACAGACGCCTCCTTCTTCATTTAGGCCTAAATCTTGAACCATGCCTAAAAAAACGACGCACAGGCTGCATGCTCAGGCCTCTATGCCTAAAAAACAAATAAGAATGGCTGAAGATCTTATAACTCTAATCAACTCCCCCTTCTAAGAGACCTAGGACTGAAGTTGTTTATGAATCTTCTGACCAGGATTCTGATTCTTCTGATTATTTTAATGATCTGGATTTGCCCTTATCTACTTATGAGCATTCTGATACAGAGGACTCTGTTCCCTCTGCTTCCCCTCCAGAGGAATTTTCTTTTGGGGAAACCTTACGTACTCTAAGGGAGCATTTCCACTGGGAAAGCCAGAATTTTTCTGATTCAAAAAAAGAGGCTTAGGGATTTCTTACTCCTACCTCAGCATAGGCCATTAGCTATTCCTCCTGTACTAGACATTGTTTGTTGATGCTTTTTCAGAATCTAGTTTGGCCCCTGATTCTTTGCCTCCTGCTCCCAGAAAACCTGACAGATATTACAGAGTTCCTGATTCACACAATTTCCTTTTTAACAATCCTATTGTGGATCCAGAGACTATTTTACAGGGACCCAAGGGCATTAAGGCTTCTACTGCTAAAAATCCTACCCCTTCTGATAGAGACTCCAGGGCGCTGGATAGATGGGGTAAGAAGGTTTACACTTCTGCAACCTTGGCCATTAGGGCTTTAAACTGCCAGTTTCATATGTTAACGTATCAGCAACATGTTATTGGTTTGCTTAAACAGAAAATGATGTTGATTCCTGACTGTGCGGAAAATAAGGAATTACAGGATTTATGCATTCTGCTGAACAGGTTGGAAAGCATACGTTGCAATGTGGATTTGATTCATTAGAGGCCTCTTGCAGGGCTGCTCTTACTGGGTCTATGCTCAGAAGGCATTCTTGGCTTAAGGAGCAATCTTTGCCTGATCATGTTAAAGCTAAATTGTTGGATGCTCCCTTAAATCAGGACCGCCTATTTGGCAACAAGGCTGAGGAAGTTCTTAAAAAGATGGAAAATAAAGCTAAATCTATGCAAACTGTTAAGGATTTTTTACAAGTTCAGCCTCCTAGATTTAGTAGGCAGTGGCCCTCTAAGAATTGGTCCTTTCCAGCCCCTTCCAGGTCTTCTCAAGCCAAACCCAGACACAGCAGAAACCCCAGGTTTCAGTCCCAGGGGATACACAAGACTTAAGCAGTGGGGGGTTTCCGCACCCAAATCAGGCAGTAGTAAGATTCCCCCCTGTGGAAAACTGTCTCAATGACTTGCCTTTAAAACCTCCAAGCACTTTCCAACTGAATGCTCCTTTAGGCGGAAAAATTGGTCTGCAGGCCAAAAACTGGGAACTCATTACCCAGGACAAATGGATATTAAAGATAGTGTCCCAAGGATACATATTTCACTTCCACACTTTAAGAATACCAAGCAGGTGGCCAGATGTGCCCCAAAATCAGTGGGCAGAGGCACAAAATCAAGTGCTCTCTCTTAAGCAGGGGGTCTATTCAGTTGGTACCAGAAGAGGAAAAAGGGACAAGGTTTTCTATTCAAGACTTTTTCTAGTACCCAGAAAAGGCAATACATGGCATCCTATCCTGGACCTTTCTACTCTAAATACCTTTCTGGTGATTCCAAAATTCGAGATACTGACTCTTCACCAGCTGCTTCCTATGCTAGGCAAAGATGCATGGTTGGCAACACTAGACTTAAAAGAAGCATACCTGCACTTCCCTATCAGGGAGTCTTGCAGAAGATACCTATGCTTCAAAGCAGGCTACATGCACTATCAGTTCTATGCACTGCCCTTTGGCTTATCTACTGCCCCCAGGGTATTCACAAAGTGCCTAGCTCCAGTCATTGCATTCTGCAGGCAAAGAAATATTCAAATATATCCATACCTGGACGATTGCCTAATTCAGGCAGAAAGCCAGGGCATACTTTTGAATCATCTGGCCTTTGTTCAAAGGGTACTGACTTGTCTGGGGTACACCATAAACAAAAAGAAATCACACCTGGTACCCTGTCAGCAAATTATATTCCTGGGAGCAAGCTTGAGTACAACTTCCCAGATGGCTTTCCTCACGCCAGAGAAACGGACTCATTTGACAACCTACTTCAAACAAGTGGCCACAAAAACCCAGTTATCTGCAAGGCAAATACTGCAAGCCTTGGGGTTTATGGCCTCCTGCATTCTTCTAATTCCACTTGCAAGGCTGCATATGAGGAAACTGCAATGGTTTCTCAAAAGCCTATGGTGTCACCATTCACAGGATCTAGAAGCTATGATTCCTATCATACCTTGCCTACGCCTAGAGTTCCTTTGGTGGGCAGTGGTCTGCCACCAAAACAGGGGACTACCATTCACACTACCCCCTGCCGCCCAAACCTTAACAACAGATTCATCAGACTATGCATGGGGAGCTCACCTGGCAGGGAAGTGCATTCAGGGCAAATGGAACCCAAGTCAAATGCACCTACACATAAATCAGAAGGAAATGTTAGCTGTACAGAATGCTCTGACAGCCTTCATGGACCACATTCTTCCAGGACAACTAATGGTAAAGACGGACAACACCACGGTCATGTGGTATATAAACAAGCAGTGGGGTACACATTCTTACCCCCTCTGCAGACTAGCCATGGCATTGTGGAACACAGCCTTGAGCTACCACGTAAATCTACAAGCTCAATTCCTGCCAGGAAAACTAAATACACTGGCAGATGGACTAAGCAGAAACCTCATGGACCCACACGAGTGGAAACTGGAACCAAGGATTTTCAACATGTTGACAAGCAAATGGGGAGCCCAGATATAGACATGTTTGCCTCCCCCAAGAGCCATCAGTTGGACAAATTTTGTACAAGGATTCCCCACAAACTAGCTTGGAAAGTGGATGCTCTATCTTCAGCTGGAAAAACCTATCACTTTATGCCTTTCCTTCTGTGCCTCTGCTCTCCAATGTACTACTAAAGATCAAACAGGACAAACCAAGGACGATTTTAATTGCACCAGACTGGCCACGCCAACACTGGTACCCCCCTCTTGCGCAGTGTGTCATGCTTGGCCCCATGGCACCTGCCTCTGACTCCTTCCCTGTTGTCTCAGCAGGAGAACCAGATTCTGCACCCTCAGCTGCAAACCGTGAACCTAGCAGCCTGGCTAATTACCTAATCTCTCCCTTACCACCCCTCAGTAAATCGGTGATGAATATCATTTTAGAGGCTAGGAGGCCTAGTACTAGAAAATCTTATGCTGCAAAATGGAAAATATTTTGTACCTGGAACCAGTCTCAAGGGATGAGCGCAGCAGTGCCAAATTTACCTCAGATTCTACAATATTTGACTGAGATGCTTCACAAGGGCTTTTCCTTTTCCTTCATCAAAATTCATGCCTCAGCCATTTCAGCTCATTATAGCACAGAGCCTTCCCTCTTCTCTCACCCACTGCTCAAGCAGTTCCTCCAAGGGGCCAAAGATTTAAGGCCACTGAGGAGAGCTCCAACTCCAGCCTGGGACCTTAACTTTGTTTTGGAGAAACTCACTCTTCCTCCTTTCAAGCCAGCTGCTACTGCAGATTTAAAATTCCTTTCCTGGAAAACAGCTTTCCTTTTAGCAATCACTTCTGTAAGAAGGGTGTCTGAGTTACAGGTCCTTATGGCAGTGGAGCCTTTCATCATCTTTCATGCTGACAGGGTGTCCCTCAGAACCAACCCCTCCTTCATACCCAAAGTGGTATCCAGTGTGGCTCTTAATCAGTCCATTAAATTGCCTACCTTCTTTCCTAACCCACAGAATAAAGGGTAACGGATACTGCACTCCATAGATGTGCACAGACAACTTAGATTCTACTTGGACAGGACTAAACCTCAAAGGAAATCTGAACAACTGCTGGTGGCATTTGCCACAGGGAACAGAGGGGAAAGCTATTTCAAAACAAACCATTTCAAAATGGATAGGCCACTGCATTCATTTCTGCTATAAGCATCATGGAAAATCTATCCCACAGGGCATCAGACCCCATTCAACCCAGGGCTGCATCTACCTCTACAGCCTTTCTTAGGGGCGTCCCTACAAGGGACATCCTAAAAGCTGCTACCTGGAGTTCTGTACACTTTCACCAAGCATTATCATTTGCCAGTTTTCTCTAAATCCAGAGCTGGTTTTGCCTCTGCAGTCTTGCAGGGCCTTATAGCTGGTCCTAATTCTATTTAAATTCCTCCTCCCAACCTTAGCTTTGGGAATCTACCCAAATGTAATGACTGCACCAGAGAAACACGAAGAACATAGTACAGTTGTGTACACTTACCATAAATGTAGATGTTCGAGTGTGCTCACTGTTGCAGTCCTGGTTACCCTCCCTCCCGCCCCCCTTTCTTCTTTTGGCTATATCTCTAGTCTCACTTACTATGCTCAAAAAGCTTTTTGGTGTATTTGCTTTTTTGTTGGAGGTATATCCTTGTATTATAGATTTAATTGCTTCCCATTAGGGGGGCACCTGACATATGGGGCAAGAAAAACTGATGTAATGGCGTCGGCTGCATGTTTTATACCCCTGACAACCTGTCATGGAAGAAGGGACAGCAACCAACGCAGGACCCAAGACTTTAATCAGGCCAGCTAAGGGCTACTGCAAGCAGATAACAAAAAATGTAATGACTGCAACACTGAATACACTCGAGCATCTACATTTATGGTAAGTGTACACAACTGTACTTTTCTTATTGCCAGATCTTCATCCAATGGCACCAGCTAGCCTCTCTCCAAAGATTGGGTAAGGTGGCACAGCATTTCCTCTATTTCTTTTGTAGCCCTCAGACATATATGAAGCTTCTTTCTGAGTCTATGTCTGGAGACCCCCCCACCTATGTGGAAGAGGGAGGTCTCCAATGAAAGTCTGAGACATCTCGGACTGTGAGGAGGAGGGACTGTAGGCTGTAGCGTTCATGTCTTTTAGCATATGACGCAGATAGTGAGGGCACTTTGGCATGTGATTTCCCACCAGCGGCCCTGTCATTTAGGGACATGTCAAATATGGAAGAAGTGATTTCAAGTGGCAGTTTCAGGAGGCCTCTGCATCTCTGGCAAATAGTGATGCCTTCTAGGTCTTGACCCTTTTGGATGCCTTGCTAACCACATCCTTGGAGCCAGTCTCCCACACCATTATCCTCCCCTCTTCCGGGACCTAATCAGTTTTACAATGTCACTGAAAAATGCTACGAGAGAGAGGGACAGGCTCCTGGGTGGAATAGTGGAATGCACTTTCCAATGTGTATTCTTCAGCAAATCTGGCCTTCATGACCCAGATCGTTAGACTTGCGTTCTTTAAGTATCAGGAGCATATCTTTAAGCAACTCGAGGTTAGTTGCGGGGGAGTGCATAATGAAACTTTAAAGGCAGCTATAGTTAGCAAAGTCCAGGCTATTTTACAGTTGAGGAAACAATCCGTAAAATCTGGGTGTGATGCTATGCATGCATGCATGCAGTATCCAGGAGTACTGCAACAGGGTCAGTTATCGGGAGGCATTGTTAGCTGAGGACCCAGTCCTTGAGATGTCAAGGGGCAACTGCTTAATGCCACTTTTGATAGGGGTTTACTCTCTGGACCTCCCATCTTACAATTTGCTTAAAAAATGTGAACATGAAGTTGGTTAAACTCATGTTTTGCTCTCTATTTCCAAATTTAATAGAAACTATTTAAGCAGGAACCTTTATTCATTTCTTAACTTTGTAAGCCCATTGGGCATGTATGGCCATTTTCAGAGGCGAACCAGGAGCAGGTGACTTAACTGGAGTCACACAGTAGGCATATGGAGGTGGAAGGAATCAAGCCCTGTTTTCTGAACTACAGGAAAGCAGTTCATTAATATCTCAAGAGTCTTAATTCTCTGTGCTAACAACCATACAGGTTTAGCTGTTGGCATAATGGTTAAGGCGTTTACCTCACAGACATGGGGAACATTGTTTGATTCTCACATTTGAGGGGAATTTGCCAAGCTTAAAATGGCTTGCGAGGGCAGTTAAACTAGTCCTTGCGTAAGAACCTACTTTTACAGATGAGGCAGGGACACAGGGACAAATATCCAAAAGGCAAGAAGGCTACACAGAAAAGAAAATGACAACAGGAAAACAGAAGTAGGTCTATGAACCTCAGAAAACAGCCTTCATCAGGGAACAGTTGGGACAGTACCAGCATCCCCCCCCCCCCCAAAAAAAAAAAAAAACACCTTATCCCTTTTCCCCATCCCTCTCTAATATAAGTAGCTGGTGGTTTATATTGAAAACCTTGAAACTGCATCGGTCGACAGGCATGTGGTCAAATGGAAGTTTTCAAGTCGGCAAAATGTCGAACAAAAATGTATCGACTACACTGCAGCGAACAGGTAGAGTAGTTTGAATATTTGGGTTTGACATTGTGCAGGGAGATTGTGGTTCAGTGAGGAAGAGGGGATTAGTCCATTTCCTCACTGTAGTACGATCTCAGCATTGGTATATTTAATGTGCAGTGGGGTGTACAAAATAGTAGAATTAATATACCGTTGACTGTAGAGTGTAACGTTAATGTGCATAGCAGAAGGTAAGTGATGTCACCTTCTGCTATTTCAAATACAGTAAACTCTCAGTTAACCGGAACTCAAGCAACCACTGCAGGACTAAGGACGTTTTTATCTACCCTTATCTGGATGATTGACTGTTTCAGGCATAAACTCAGATGGAGATGCAGGGGGCATTGAAGTACACGGTAGACTTCCTCAACAGATTAGGTTTCTCTCTGAATGAGTAGAAGTCCAGTTTATCCCAGACAGGACAGTGATCATCCTTGGGGGCCCTTCTAAACACTCGTTCAATAAAAGCTTACTTATCACAGAAAGAGCTGGAGTCCTTTGCTACTATCTTTAAAGACAGGCTAGGGGATGGTGCTAAGAAGCAGTGTTCCTGAGCAGTCTGGGCTTGCTGGCATCCAACATACTAATGGTGCTCCTAGCAAGACTGCACTTGTGGAGGCTTCAGTGGTTCCTGAGGAAAATGAAGAACCAGCAGTGTGTTGCATCATCCCAGCCCTGCCTTGTGTAAGGAGAGAGCCAGAACACAAAGGTGCAAAAGAATAAAACCATATTCTTCCGATACCTGTCCTGTTCCAGGTCTTAACCACTGCTATAGCAGACATGGTATTAGGTGCATATACCTTGGACCTGAAAATGCAGGGCACTTGGAGTCCCTGGATAAAAAATGTTCACATAAATATGAAGGCAATGGTGTCTGTCATTCAAATTAAAAACCTTTCAAGACATTCAGGAAACCTTGGACCCAAAATGTTATAACAGGCAGCACAGCTATTTGGTGCATAAACAGATGAGGAGGATTGTGCTCTTTACATGCAGAATAATGTTCAGGAGAACTGAGTGAGGTTTTAGGGGAAGGCAGGAATTAACTGATTAATGTTGGACTTGAAATACGGTTGTTATAAAATAAGAAAACATGCAATGTATAATGTGTGTAAATGGAAAAAATGTTAGTATTTATATTCTTTTCCATTAATGTAAGTGTTTCTGTGTTTTAAGTCATATTTAATAAAGGTGTTAAAAAAAAAAAGAGGAACATGCCCTTAATCATCTAGCCAAACAGGTCTGGGAATGAACTCTTGAATTCAAACTGCTCCTAAAAACAGCTTGTATACAAGTGCGGGAGAATTTATTGGGAGACCATTTAAGCTGGACCTCAGCTGGTCATCTTGAGTCTATGCCAGACAGGGATGCAATGCATCTTTGCTTCTGTCAGCAACAGGCAACTGAAGTTCTGCTTTAAAGTTCCAAATGAGCCTGCTTGGGTATATCTTCTTCCAAGGCTTAATAGATGTATTTCTCTGGTATCCCTTCTGTACCTTCACACTTTTCTTAGTGCAAAAGTTAGAGAAGAACTGATTTTTAATTGCTGTGTTTTGACCTAGACAGCACTGTTCACATACCTTCTGCAAGTGACGAGATAGAAACCTCTACTTCTGCCCTAACATGTGAACCTTCTGACATATTGCACTGGATCCCTAGTATATCCCAGATTGTCCCCAGTCAGACTAGCAGCCCTGAAGATATGACACTGTTACCCTTTGACGACATACTAAAAATCATGAGGGATACTGGAAGGCCAATTATCAGGAAATCATAACTTGCTTAAATGGAAGAGATTCTGTCAGATGCCAAAGGAGAAACTAGCACCCAATTCAGGTGGATATGCCAGTAGTTCTTCTGTCTGAGCTAGTTTTTTTTTTTTTTTTTTTTTTTTTTTTTTTTTTTTTTTTTAGGTTAAGCCTATTTCTCTGTGAATGTATAGTTCTTCTGAATTTCTGCCCCCTGCCTGTAGATTTGCCACTGGCTTGAAACCCCAAGTCAAACAGTTGTTGAAGGCCATTCTCCACCTGTGGCCTTCCAGGAGAAAAGTGGCATCTACTTTGGACCTAAATTTTCTGTTGGAGTAGCTGATCTTAAAACCATTTAAACCAGCCGCATCAGTACATCTAAAATTACTTGGACAACCTCTTTCCTGATTGCAGTCACCTCTGCTGGGATTGTTCAGGTACTGCATTCCATCTTGTTGCAAAGCACCTTTTTTGTGGTTCCATGAAGACAATGTGGCAATGTGCATTCATCCCTTTTTTATTCATTTAGTTACTTATTTAATTGTTTATTTTATTTGACATTTGTTTACTGGGAAAGTCCGTCTGGGCCAGAAAGTGCCCATTTTCTGCCTAGGCCTGGGGAGAAAAGCAATCACAATCTTTCAAAAATCAAGTGCAAATATTTTAAATCGCAAAGTATTGTTACACTACAAAACAGAAAGTACAGGTATTTTAAATCACAAATTATCATGTTATACTACAAAACATAAGAGCAAAAAATGTTGTAATGAGAAAAACATAGAACATATGTTGTGTAGTAGAGTGCAGTGAAAAAACAATAACATGAGTTGGAGAAAATATATGGGGAAAAACTCGTTGATCAAGATTAGCAGTAGCAAAACAAACTGTTTCAAAGTGATACCCACATTTCATCAGGAAAACACAGGAAAAAAAAACAGTAGTCCACAAAAGTTACTTACATATCCGACATACACTGGGTATAAAAAGTGTACACATCCCTGTTAAAATGCCAGGCTTTTGTGATATAAAAAAAAATGAGACTACAATAAATCATTTCAAAACTTTTCCCACCTTTAATGTGACCTATAACCTGTACAATTCAATTGAAAAATAAACCAGTCTGTTAGTGGGAAAAATATAAAAAATAAAAAACGTACAATAAGCTGATTGCATAAGTGTGCACACCCTTAAACTAATATTTGTTGAAACACCTTTTGATTTAATTACAACATTCAGTCTTCTTGGGTACACACCTGCCATTAATTAAAGAGACTCTGATTAACCCCAAATAAAGTTCAGCTGTCCTAGTAGGATTTTCCTGACATTTACTCCATTGTCTGCTACAGCAAAAGCCATGGTTCGCAGAGGGCTTACAAAGCATCAAACGTGTCTCATTGTTGAAATGTATCAGTCAGGAGAAGGGTACAAAAACATTTCCACAGCATTGGATATACCATGGAACATAGTGAAGACAGTCATCAAAAAGTGGAGAAGATATGGTGCAATAGCGACATTACAAAAAACTGGACATCCCTCCAAAATTGATGAAAAGACGAGATGAAAACTGGTCAGGGAGGCTGTCAAGAGACGTACAGCAATACTGAAGGAGCTGTAGGAATTTCTGGCAAGTACTGGTTGTATACTACATGTGACAACAATCTTCTGCATTCTCCATATGTCTGGGCTATGGGGTAGGGTTGCAAGACGGAAGACTTTTCTTACACATAAAAACATCCAGGCCCGACTAAAATTTGCAAAACAATACATCAGGTATTCCAAAAGCATGTGGGAAAATGTGTTTTGGTCTGATGAGACCAAGGTTGATCTTTTTGGCCACAATTCCAAAAAGTACATTTAGCGCAAAAACAACACTTCGCATCACCAAAAGAACACCATCCCCACGATGAAGCATGGTGGTGGCAGTATCATGCTTTGGGGTTGCTTTTCTTCAGCGAGAACTGAGGCTTTAGTCAAGGTGGAGGGAATTATGAACAGTTCCAAATACCAGTCACTTTTGTCCCAAAACCTTCTGGCGTCTGCTAGAAAACTAAAGATAGAGGAATTTCACCTTTCAACATGACAATAACCCCCAAACATACATCCAAATCAACAAAAGAATGGCTTCACCAGAAGAAAATTAAAGTTTTGGAATGGCCCAGACAGAGCCCAGACCTAAATCCAGTAGAAAATCTATGGGGTGACCTGAAGAGGGCTGTGCACAAGAGATGCCCTCGCAATCTGACAGATTTGGAGCACTTTTGTAAGGAAGAGTGGGTAAATATTGCCAAGTCAAGATGTGCCATGTTGATAGACTCCTCCCAACGAAGGCTGAATGCTGTAATTAAACCAAAAGGTGCTTCGGCAAAGTATTAGCTTAAGGGTGTGCACACTTATGCAACCAGCTTATAGTACGTTTTTTTTTTTAATTTTTATATTTTTATCCCTTAACAGATTTGTTTGTTTTTCAATTGAATTGTACAGGTTATAGATCACATTAAAGGTGGGAAAAGTTTTGAAATTATTTTTTGTGGTCTCATTTTTATATCACAAAACCCTGGCATTTTCACAGGGGGTGTGTACACTTTTTATATCCACTGTAATCCCCATTGCAAACATTATACATCACTTATGATCTATCCAATCATTCAGTCAAACATTACATAGCTCATTCAAGTCCTGCCTTTTTTAAACCTCATTCCTTCCCTGTATCTATTTTTCCTACAGTTCTTATTTTTTCATATGTACTTCTTCGCTACTATATTCACTACTTCTAGTACAGTTGGTTTAGACTTTAATTCCCATTTTCTAGTAATTGCTTTTCTGGAAGCCACCATAATTAGACTCAGCAAGGCCTTGATATGTGTAAATTCCGATTCTGTATCATAGATTGGAAAAATAATTTCCCTAGTTACACCAATTTGCTCACTGATCATCTCTGACAGAGCACTCTGCAGGGAATCTTTAAAGTCTGCCAATTCATTACACTCCCAGAGAATATGTTCCTAATTACTCTTTCTTCCCCATCACACCTCCAACATTTGCTGTCTACCTGAGGAAAAATTCTCTGGAGTCTACTTGGGGTATAAAAATACCTATGTAAACATCTCCAATCAAGGATCCTAAATATTCTAGACTTTGTTGCATATTTGGGAGATGTACATATATTCCCCCATTGTTACTTTGTGAATTGCTTATCCACTCTCTCTTCTCAATCCCTTCTAACCTAATTATTATAGTTATCATGCAATATTTTATATGCTCTACTAATTATTCCTTTAACAGCAGCTTCTGTTCTAGATTCTACTAAAAACTCTACCAGTGCCGGTCTTTCATTTATGACGCCCACTATTTATTTTTCTTTGCCTATCCTCTGATATAAGTCCTTGATAGGGAGGGCAATCTCTAAACGGCAGTCCAAGTAAATTCTGGACGTCTTCCCATTCTATTACCTTTCCCACTCTAGCTATTTGCTCCCAATACCTTGGTTCCTTTGCCAGTTTTCTCCAATAAATTCCAGCCCCCTTTTGCCTATTTTCTGTATCCTTAATTGTAGTCATCCTATCAGCAGAATCTCCTTTCTCCATTCCTGTGTTGGCATAGTTCTTAGAGTACTTTCTCCTACTTTATGAATATAATATTCTGTCTGATTATTGTTAATGTCCCTCTATTCCTGTGTTGCAGTAGTCTAGTTGTGGGATTTCCTGCCCTCAGGTAACTCGTACGTTGGCTCCTATACAAAAGCTTCAGCTTGGCTGTTGCAACTGCGTGGGATGTCACACGCAAGGCCATAAACTAGGGACCTTAAATGTGATGTCTGCGTGTACAATCTTCAGAACTTTTCAGCTGCAGACGACCGAAGCATTGTGTGTTCGCTCCTTCTTATCAGACATCTCAATAAAGCTAAGTAACCTGTTGGGTTTTGAATTTTTCTTATAAAATTGTTATTGCTTCGACTTGGTTTGTTGTAGCAATTTATAGCCGATGTCAGGTAAAAAAAGGTAAATGCCAATGTGGGTGCCAGATTCTGTTGCCTGCTTCAGCCTCCCCTCCCCCCATGACATCTCAGGTTAGGGAAGAAGAGCATGATACTTCCTTTTCCTCCTCAGGGGACCCTGTATCTTACACCTCCCAAATTGCTTCTCCTCAAGAGTATTATCCTCTTGATGCGGAATCTATTGAGGGGGATTCTCCCCCTGAGGATATTACATTTAGTGAGACTATCACCAAGATGAAAGACTATTTCAAATGGGATACCTCACAAATGACCGACACCCAAAAGAGGTATTTTGAGCTTCTTCAAGTTGAATCCCCCTCTCTTTCTGTTCCTCCAGTTCTGCCTGCATACTTGGATGCCTTTAGTTCTGGCTCTAAGGCCCTAGACTCTCAGCCACCTACCCCCAAGCGCACAGATCGTGTCTACAAGGTGCCTGATGAGCAGAAATTCTTAGTCAAACCACCCTTGGCAGACCCAGCAGTGATTGCCACCTACCCTGATAAGCAATCCAGGCTCCTTCCCTCCACCTCACTCCTACCCACTGTTAATGACAGGAAATCTATGGATAGGATTGGTAAGAAGGTAATACATCTCTTCCACATTGGCTTTCAGAGCCATTAACTGTCAGACGCACATGACTAAATATGCTCTGGACTTGGTCTCTCAAGCCTCCTTCATGCTGGCTTCTATCCCTGACAGCCCCATTAAGGCTGACATCTCCTCCAAACTTTCTCTGGCTACACAAGTAGCCAGACACTCGATTAGGTGCAGCTATGATGCTGCAGAAGCATCTGCTTGCTCTGTAGCATCTGCTTCTGTCCTCAGGAGATGCTCCTGGCTGAGACTTCAGAATCTCCCAGAAGACTTCAAGTCAAGGACCTTGGATGCCCCCCTGGATCACAATTTCCTTTTTTGGAAAACAATCTGCAGATCTCTTCAGGAATCTGCAAGAAAAAAGTAAAGAATTACAGGACATAAAACATTTGCTAGTGTCCCCAATTCCCAAGTATTACCCTGTTAAAGCCACCTTTGTAAGGTGAAACACTACTCAGACGGGTACTTCCTCTTCCAGATCTAGAAGCGGTGCAAGATGACCCAACACTTCCAGACCTGCTGCCTCGCATCCTCAGCCCAGACAACCTTTTCGGGACAGAGGAGGCCCCAACAATGCGGGACTGAATTGTCCACCTTCCTGTCTCAGCACGTCTTCCCCACTGCTTCCCCTTCTGGCAAACCATAACCTCGGACCAATGGGTACTATCCATATTCCAAAAAGGATATTTCCTCTCCTGGAAATAAAAAAAAAACACCCATGAGAGGCATCCCATACTCCCCAAAAAACAGCTCCATCTCCTTCCACAGGTTCTGACAGACCTGTGGAAGCTGGGTACAATAGAACCTGTTCCCTCAGGACAGGAAGGAAAAGGTTTCTACTCCCATCTCTTCTTGGTTCCCAAGGAGGACGGCCTTTGAAGACCCATCTTAGACCTATCCTTCCTAAATCTTCACGTTCAGGTGCCCTCCTGTAAAAATGCTGTCACTTCCCACCCTATTTCTCATACCAGCCAAGGCTTTCATGGCCACCTTAGACATAAAAGAGGCCTAACTACACATACCCATCAGGACTTCCCACAGAAGATTTCTGCATTTCTGTGGGCCCACCTCTCATTTCCAATTTACTGCTTTGCCCTTTGGCTTGTCCACTGCTCCCCGAGTGTTCACAAAATACCTGGCCCCAGCCATTGCCTTCTGCAGAACTCAGGGAATTCAGATTTACCCCTATCTAGACGACATCCTAATACTGGCAGAGTCAAAAGATACCCTTTCAAATTATCTGCACTTCACCATGTCCCTTCTGCAGAATCTAGGGATGTTAAGTTGTCTATCTCGCCTTCATTCTTGCTGTTTCGACTCAGCCATCTTCAATAGCTCGAGGGCTGTTTACTGGCTTGAGGCTACCCCTTATCCCATGATGCTTAGCGATAGCTACCCAGATCTCTTTTGCTGCTTCAGCTGCGAGGTGTGTCATTTTCTGGCTCAGGTTTGTATTTTCAAATTTTTTGTATAGAATTATATTCTTATACTCTATAAACTATTAGATAAATTACCTTTTTTTAGTTTTATTTACTAGTGTTTGTTGTTGAGTACCTTGTTCTCCTTTAGTCCCTTTTAGCCAAACTTGTTTAAGTTAGAGAGTTCTCCCCTCCCCCTCTCCCTTCCCAAGGAAGCTGTTTAACTTAGAGGCTCTCCTTTCCTCTATTTTTGCTATCGTTAAAAGGGGGGGGGGGGGTTGTTTTATATATATTTTTTACATAGTCTGTTGTTGACTAGAGTAGAAATTTTTTTCTAATTATGTTTGTCTTCTGGTGTTTGTTTTTTTGTGGTGATATGTCTAAAGAAGCTAAAGTATCTGGATTTAAAAAGTGCGACTCGTGCTGTCAGAAAATGTCTCTGACAGACGGGCACACTAGATGCGTTTATTGTTTGGGTGCTGTTCACCTGCAGGTATCTTGTTCTGTCATGCCTTTAGTCCAAGAGTCATGCAGGAACGGAAGAACAAATTGATCCTTAGGGGTCTGTTAAAACCTCAGGATTCACCGGCAAAGAGTTCACAGCCAGTGAAATCCCCAAAATCCTCTAAACCATTGGCTCCACCTTCAGAGCCAACCCCGGTATAGGATTTACCGAGTATGTCTGTTCCGGCTGGCACCGACAAGACAACCCCTCCATCAGCTCCATCGGATGTTTCGGAGCCATCTCGGAGCCATAAAAGGCTAAGGTCCCCTTCGTTAGAGTCAGTTCATTCGGCTCCTGGCTCTCCATTATTGCAAAGTGGATGTAGCCACCGCTCTTCACACTCCTCTCGATCCTCTAGGCTGTCGGATCATGACGTGGAGAGACTAGTACGTAGGTTGCTAAAATCGCAGGCACTAGCTAAAATGCTGTCTAGCCCTCCTCAACAGGTACCGGCTCCAACCACCTCCCTTTCTGTTCCTCCTCCGACTTCTTTGAGCTCGAAGCCGGAGTTCGTTGGGGTTCGAGTAGTGGAAGCGTCGGCTCCAATAACTATATCTCCTTCGGTTCTGACCTCGGCTCTGATTACCTCGATGGTACCTTCCATCGAGGGATCTGGGCGCCGAGGCTTCCTCGTCGGCTCTGAGGGGGCGAGTGGCATTAGACCCTTGTCCGACTCTGTTCTCCCTCTCAGAGCATTGGTGCAGGTGAGCTCGGCTCCAATATCGGCCTCGGAGCCATCCCCCTCGGTGCGGAGAAAGATTCCTATTTCTTTGGAACTGGAGCTTTCTCTGCCTCGAGGCAGGGACGCCTTTGAGGTCATGCAGAGTGTGCTGTCCTCCGAGTCAGCTCCACTACCAGCCCTACCGGCTCCGTCCCCCGTAGTGTCTGTGCCAACCTCTGCTCCTCCTCCAGACCCCAAGCGTAGGGAACCGATGCTCCAGGACACCCCATTGGGCATTTCCTCTTCTTGCAAGGCCTCCCCTGATGACTCAGAGGAGCTCCCTCAGAAGAATAAGTGCAAGAGGAAGCACATTGACTCCCATGAGTCTGTCACTTCTGATACAGACTTAGATGAATCGGAAGGGTCCTCAAGATCCCCCTCTGAAGATGTATACTTCTCGGACATCCTGGAAATGCTTAGGCAGTGGGGGAACTGGAATCCCCTAGCCCCTACAGAGGATGAGTCTGTATTCCTGGATGCTTTTGGTTCCCAACCTTCCACCTCCTGGGTTTCTCCCCCTTTTGACCCACTTATGTCCATAGTGGCTCGAAAGGCTTGGTCAGCTCTGGACACAGTGGAACCAACTCCGAGGAGACCTGGTAAATTTATTACAGCTCCCCAGGATAAGCAATTTCTTTCTAAAGGTTTGTCCGTTGATGCCATGGTGGTAGCAGCAGCTGCCAAAAAAGAGTTAGCAGAGACCTCTTCATCTGTTCATCCCCCTAACAAGGAGTCTAGGACGATGGACAGGTACGGAAAGCGAATGTTTGCTTCAGCGACCTTCTCCATGAGGTCACTGAACTATCTATGTAATTTTACTCGACTTCAAAGGGATCTCCTTAAAGAGCTTGGAGATACCCTTCAAGATCCTACAGCTGAGGGAGCACAAGCCAAACTAGCTTCCCAGCTAGCAACGCTTAATTCTGTAGTTAACTCCTCCATGAGACTTATTTCCTGTGCAGCCGATGGAGCGAGTTGAGCCGCGGGCATGAGTGTAGCCCTTAGGAGGCATGCGTGGATGCGGATGTGTCACTTTGCGGAACCCTTTCGAGTGTCCTTCACCAATACCCCCTTTGATGGCTCCTTTCTCTTTGGGCCACAGGTGAAAGACACATTGACTAGGTGTGAGCAAGAAGACAAGACTCTCTCTGCCGTGGGAGTCCGTTTTTCCACTCCCTCTAGACCTTACCCCAAGGGTCAGAAGAGTGGGAAGATGTGGTTCCATAAATCTCAGGGAGCCTTACCTGACACACATAGTGATTTTTCCTCCAGAGGCAGAGGGGGAAACAATAATAATAGACGCCGCCCTCATGGCAGAGGGGGTCCGCAGAACCAGGGCAACAGAGAATCTTTCTCTGATAAGCCCTTCCAGCATCCCTGAAGGGTTGCCCGGCTGCTCACCTCTGGAGGCAGTTGGGGTAAGACTTTTACTGTTCCCAAAAGCCTGGCAAAATTTAACAAAAGACAGATGGGTACGGTCCATTATATTCGGAGGTTACAAAATTCCCTTCCATCAACCCCCCCTACAGTCAAAGAAGACCCTTCCAGATGTTCCACCCAATCTGAAGGAGCAAGCAGTAATAGATGTTTCAAAACTGCTAGAAAAAATAGCCATTCAGGAAGTCCCCTCAGACCAACATGGATCCGGAACTTACTCAAGGTTCTTTTTGGTACCAAAAAAGACAGTGGACTGGAGACCGATCCTGGATCTCAGCAGACTAAACAAATGTGTACAAAGAACAAAGTTTCAGATGGTCATGCTACAGCCCATTCTACCCTTCTTGGGTCAGGACAATTGGATGTGCTCGATAGATTTTCAGGACGCTTACTACCATATCAAGATGGACAGATGCTCCATGAGATTTCTTCGCTTTCGGGTGGGGGCCAGTCATTACCAGTTCAGAGCTCTGCCCTTTGTTCTCACCACAGCCCCCAGGGTGTTCACCAAATGTATGGCAGTGGTCACGACTCACCTGAGACGTCAAGGATTCCAGGTGTTTCCATATCTAGACGAATGGCTCCTCACTGCTACCACCAGGCATCAACTTCTACAAGCGCGGGATTATACAATCACATCCTGCACTCAGCTAGGTATTACAATAAATTTCGAAAAATCTGCCGTGTTGCCCTGTCAATCATCACTTACATAGGAACAGACTTAAACACAAGGGATATGTTTGCAAGGTTGCCACTAGAAAGAGTGTCCACAATTCGTCAACAAGTGCAAATTCTAATGCAGAGCAAAAGGATCCAAGTCAGATATGTCCTTCAAACTCTGGGCTCCATGGCAGCTGCATTCTTCTACTCCCACTAGCGTGCTTCAACATGAGAATTCTTCAGTGGCATCTTTTCACGCAGTGGTCTTTCCAAGAGCTACCCATGTCTCACATGATCCTGATCATGGAGGCATGCAAAAGACACCTTTCTTGGTGGATGGGGTCCCTATTAGTTACTCAGGGCAGACCTTTCATACAACCCCCTCCGGTAGCCACAGTGACGACAGACTCCTCCCTGATAGGGTGGGGGGGCATTATCTGGGCAGGACAGTCCAAGGCACTTGGCAACCTCACGAGTACCATCTGCACATAAATGTCCTAGAAATGAGAGCCGTGCTCCTAGTGTTGCAAGCTCTTCAAGACTCTCTTCCATTCGGGGCCATTGCAATTCAAACAGACGACATGTCAGTGGTGTGGTACATCAACAAGCAGGGCGGAACCAGATCCTACCCCCTGTGTCTAGAAGCACTCAGACTTTGGCAGTGGGCGATTTCCTCCCAACGTTTTCTGATTGCGACACACATCCCTGGTTGATCCAACGTAATAGTGGACAGGCTCAGCAGAGCTATCCTCATGCCTCACGAGTGGTCTCTGAATCAGGAAGTTGCGGATCTTATTTTCCACAAATAGGGACAGCCTTGCTGCGATCTTTTTGCCACCCCCTTCAACAGCAAATGCAGCAACTACTTCTCCCTTCTTCCGCTTCCAGGTCACATACCCAGAGACGCTCTAGTCCACGATTGGCCTCAGGGACTTCTTTATGCTTTTCCTCCATTTCCCCTGATACCGAAACTCATATAGAAAACAAAATCGTTGGGTTTCAAAATGATCCTCGTTGCCCCCTACTGGCCTCGACAGATATGGTTCCCTTTCCTGCACCATTACCTTCTCGATCAGCCCTGGACTCTGGACCCAATTCCAGATCTCCTGATTCATCAATCAGGCAGGTTGCATCAGTCCCTCCAAACTCTCCAGCTCACAGTTTGGTTGCTCCACTTCCAACCTTAGCCAGGCTTCCCAGCAGTCCGTGAGATTATCGTCTCCTCTCATAAGTCTACAACAAGAAAAACTTATGCTAGCAAATGGAAATGTTTTTCTTGTTGGGCAGAGTCTAAGAATGTGGATCCCTTCTTAGCCCCAGTCCACGAAATTCTGGAATTCCTAGCACAACTGTTTCACTTCGGGGCTGCTTCCTCTATGATTAGTGAACAATTAGCGGCCATTTCTAATTTTCATATTGGTTTGTCAAATTCTAACATTATGTCTCATAAGCTCTGTAAAGCTTTTTGACATTAACATCTCTTCTTAGACCTCCAGTGAGAGATCCCCTCCTCCTTGGGACCTTAATTTAGTCCTAACTTCCTTAATTCTGCCCCCTTTTGAACAGGCAGCATCCTGCTCCATCAAGTTTCTATCTTGGAAGACACTCTTTCTGGTAGCTATCACTTCAGCTAGGCGTGTCTCAGAACTTCAAGCACTGTGTGTTCGTCCTCCCTACCTGGTGTTTCACAAGGACAGAGTTGCACTGAGTACTAATCCTTCGTTTCTTCCTAAAGTCTGCTCAGAAAATAATTTAAACCAATCTATAGATCTCCCTGTGTTCTTCCCAAATCATAGCAACAAGGCAGAGTACAAACTTCACAAATTGGACGTTCATAGACAATTGCGTTTTTACCTACACAGAACTAAAGAAATAAGAAAGTCAGACCAATTATTCCTTTCTTATGCCTTAAACAAAAAAGGTCTCCCAGTTTCCAAGGAGACCTTATCCAGATGGTTGTCCCACACTATTACTTTTATTTACCAGTTAAGGAACAAAGAGTTACCAATTAAACCGAAAGGTCATTCTAATAGGGCATTAGCCACCTCCGTAGCCTTTCAGTCTAGGTTGCCCATGGATTCCATCTGTGCAGCTGCCACGTGGGCAAACCCTCATACCTTTATTTCTCATTACAAGGTGGATATGGTCTCCCGGAGCAGAGCTGACTTTGGTTCCACTGTTTTGAAGAGTCTGTTCCACTGAGCCACCCAAACTGTCCCAAACAGCAAGAATGAAGATGAGATAGACAACTTAACATTAAGAAGTTATGTACCTACCATAAAGTTCCATGTTAGTTGTCTTCATCTCGCCTTCTTTCTTGCCTCCCTCCGTCCCCTGTCCTAGTGGATCGAGAGGAGTCCCTTTTTTCACTGGCTGAGTATTCTTTTATTGTTATTCTTCTGGCCAGGTCTTCCTAACCTATTCTGCATATTAGAATGCATGGAACAACCAGTTTTTTGATAACTGGTTTCTCTCTTATTATGTCTGGATTAGCTATTTCAAATGAGACCTAGGTAGCTATCGCTAGGCATCATGGGATAAGGGGTAGCCTCGAGCCAGTAAATAGGTCTCGAGCTATTGAAGATGGCCGAGTCGGAGCCGAGGATCGGCTCCTATCCCAAACAGCAAGAAAGAAGGCGAGATGAAGACAACTAACATGGAACGTTATGGTAGGTACATAACTTCTTATTCACCTTCAACCTTCCAAAATCCTCCTTGAACCCAGACCAGGACAAGATTTTCCATGGTTGCAGAATCCAAACAGACATAATGAAGCCCTTTTTTCCACAGCACATGGTACTATCCCTGACCTCCCACTTCAAGGAGCTCCTACACTCTCAGACAGTAACTGCAAGGCAATTCCTTCAACTCCTGGGCTTAATGGCAGCAACCATCCCAATGCTACCACTGGCCAGAATGCATATGCACAAGCTACAGTGGTACCTCAAAAACATCTGGTCCCAACACCTGAATCATTTGGAACCAGTAATTCCCCTCCTTCCCTGCCTAAAGGAAGAAATCAGCTGGTGAATCCAACATGTCCGGCTAAACCTGGGACTTCCACTTTAGCCCTCCCGCAACCCAAGTAATGCATACAGATGCCTCAGATTCAGGTTGGGATGCAACAATGGCATCTTAAAGGGTTCAAGCAAAACTGGCATCCATCCTTGAAGGACAAACACATCAATGTCAATGAAATGACAGCAGTCTTCTTAGCTCTGAAAACCTTTACCCCTCTACTTCTACCAGGGGTTCTTTTAATAGTAACAGACAATACCACTGTAATGCGGTACCTCAACAAACAGGGAGAGACAAAGGCATATCAGCTGTGCAGACTAACCCTACTGATATGAGACCTAGCCTCTCGCCACAACTTGTCCCTGCAGGTGACCTACATCCCCTCACAGGACAACAAGCAAGCAGCTCTCCTAAGCAGGGCATCCTCTCCACAACACAAATGGATGCTGGACAGGACTGTCTTCCTAGATATAGTCCATCGATGGGGCACTCCGCAAATAGACCTGTTTGCCTCCTCCCAGAACAGGCAACTACAGATCTTCTGCTTAAAGACCTACTCCCCTCTAGCCTGGAGAGTAGACTGTTTCAGCATCACCTGGGAGGGGAAGTTTCTTTATGCCTTTCCCCCCTTCCCACTGATTCAGAAAGTCCTCCAGAAAATCAGGAAGGACAAACCGAAAATCTTTAGTGACCCCTTACTGGACAAGGCAGCACTGGTTCTCCCTACTTCACAATTTAGCCAAGGGCAATCACTATAAGTTACTTTAAGAGGTAGACCTCCTGACACAAGAAAAAGTAACTTTCCTCCACCCACACTTGCAGATGTTGTCCTGACATTGTGGGTGATATAAACTTTTGATTCCATTCAGACATCACTACTCAGAGGACATGCTTTCAGTCTTGAGGGAGGCCAGGAAACCTACAACAAGAAAGTCATATTTAACTAAATGGGAAAGATTTACTAAGCGGTGTCTAGACAAGGGAAGAGACCCTTACATTGCTGATCCCCCCCCCCAGTTCTTACTTATGGGTGTCAATTGATAAAAAGTGGACTTTCCTATTTTTCAGTGAAAGTGCACCTTCCTGCAATATCAACCTGCTTGCCTTTTGATCCTCCCCGTACTAGCCAGACGATGTAAAACTCTCTTAAGGGGGATGTTACACATGAGAACTCCAAAAAAGCCTATCCCCCTGCCCTGGGACCTTAACTACATCCTGGAAAAGCTTACACAACACCCTTTTGAACCTGCTGGGACAGCTTCCCTACAGATATGTACATGGAAAACTGTCCTTCTAGTGGCTATCACATCAGCCAGAAGGGTTTCAAAGCTGCAAGCCTTAATGGCTTGCCCCCCCCTACACCATATTCCACAATGACAGGGTCACCCTGCAAACTAACCCCTCCTTTATGCTTAAGGAGGTCAATGATTTGTCTCAAAACCAATCTGTCCACCTACACACCTTCTTTGCCTCTCCCACAAATGAAGGGGAGAGGATACTCCACTCCCTGGATGTACAACAGGCAACTAAGATTTTACCTAGACAAAACTAACTCCATTAGGAAATCTAAACAACTCTTTGTTTCCTTCCATCCCAGAACATTGGGAAGGCAGTCTCTAAACAAAACGTCGCATGTTGGATCAAGAAAGCCATCCGTCTCTGCTACTCACACCATGGGGAAAAAACCCCAGTGGGAGTAAAGGCCCATTCCACAATGGCAATGGCTGCCTCCAAGGCTTTCCTAAAAGGTCTAGACATGGCTTCCATTATGGAAGCAGCCACATGGTCCACTATCCACACTTTCACCAAACATTACAAGCTAGACCAAGTCTCCAGAGCATGTGCAGAATTTGCCAGGGCAATCCTACAGGGCTTTGTAGAATCCTCTTCTGCTTCCGCTACCCTCTCATCCAACTAAGTACTCCCCCACAACTGGAATACTGCAGCATAGGAGTAGAAGGACATAGAATAGTTGTGTAAAATCTTACCATAACCATAGATGTTCTTCTCTTCCATGTTGCAGTATTCCTTCCCACCCTCCAATAACCCCCTCATCATTCTCCTTTCATCTCAGCTTCACCCTGAACCTATCTGTGCTACAGAAGGACCCCCAGGGTCCCATACCTGACACCACTGGCATCTCCTCCTGCTGTGCCTTCTACTCTACCTGCTAAGCTTCAAGTTCTGAAGATTGTGCGTGCAGACGTCACATTTAAGGTCCCTGGATTATGGTCTTGCGTGTGACGTCCCATGTAGCTGCAACAGCCAAGCTGAAGCTTTTGTATAGGAGCCGACGTACGAGTCGCCTGAGGGCAGGAAATCCCACAACTAGAATACCGCAACATGGAAGAGAAGGACATCTATGGTTATGGTAAGATTTTACACAACTATTCTTTCTCCTTAAAGGTCTACATCCAAAATCCCAGTCTGTCCTTGTTTCTTGAGCTTCACAGCCCCCCCCAGTTTCCTCATCATCCATTTCCATTTTGAGTTATAGATGTCCTTCCATTTCAGTGTTGCAGTATTCATTACAATGGGGATCCCATGCCAAGGGTTGCCCGACATCTGGCCAGTATACCAAAGACTTTAGGTTCCCTAAGGTACACCATGCATCACACACATGCTCCCCACGTATAGTGTGAGGTGTAAAGGTGACGTCCAGACATAACATCCTCAGAACGTCTTTGCTGCCAGTCCAAACGACATCTCTTGATCGTTGGTCTGAATGCCTGATTCGTTTGCTGATTCACCAAGCCATCTCAGATAAGTGCCCCATTGGGGTTTTTTGCTCTTATCTTTTTTTCTTTTACTTGTTGATTATGGTGTTCAAAATACAACGGGATGCTCCCAAAATCTTATTGGTGACTTCCTTTTGGCTGAGACAGCAGTGGTTCCCTATTCTTTTGCATTTAGTCGAGGGCAATCACCACATGTTACCTCACATGGTGGACCTACTTTTACAAGACAAGGGATCTGTCATTCATCCCCACCTGTCTACTCTTCAGTTGACACTGTGGTCGATACAGTTCTGATTCCACATAGACACCTTTTTTCTGAGGACATGCTTAGGGTCCTACAGGAGGCCAGGAAACCCACTGTTAGGAAATCCTACTTATCCAAATGGAAGAGGTTTTCTGTTTAGTGTCTTTCTTGTAACCTGGATCCACTTTCTGTGGATGTTCCTTTGGTTCTCTTTTATCTGTGTGAACTGCTCAATGCTGGGTTGGCTTATTCTGTTAAGGCCCATTTATCAGCTGTTTGTACTTGTTCATAGGTAGGTACTAGGCTATTGGCCCTAGGGCTTATATAAGCCTAGCCAAAAAGGTACCCTGGCTTTCGCCACCCAAGAAAATTATTTTCCTGTGCGCCTGTCGAGCAGAGCCACAAAAGTGATCCCCAGGGTGAATTTCCTATCCAATCATCAAGATATTTCTTGAAGAGTGCTAATGAAGAGCTCTGTTTGACATAGATAGGTAGTCTGTTCCAGAGTATGGGAAGTCTCTGGGACAGGAATCTGTCTCTCCAGCATTTTGTTTATTGTGGTGACAAGGTTTAGGTCCCTACAGCGTGTAGTTCCGAGGGATTGGGATTTCTTTAAGTGGAGCATGTCCAACAGCTCTGGGTTTGACATACTTTGTATGTTAGGCAGAGATCGCCTCTGAATAGGTGATATGCGACGGAGTAAAGCTGGAGTTTTTTCAGACTGTCTGCGTAGGGTATCTGTTTGAGGCCAGTAATCCTCTTTGTGAGGTATTTCTGTGGCCTCTCCAGTTGATGTAGATGTCTTGTGAGGTACATACCAAAAGGAGCGCTGTACTCTATAATGGGTCTAATGAGTGATGAGCAGAGGCGGACAATTACCTTTTTTTGTCTGGATGAGAAACCTTTGTGATGAGGTGTGCCACGTAGAAGGATTTTCCGACCACTGTGGCGATGTGATTATCAAAGGAGAGTATAAAAAAGGAATCCAGGCCACCATTTGATCTGAAGAAGTCTTGCTATTAGATGAAAGCTCTCATCTGTGTTTGTTATAAAAGACTATTTTGCCTCAAACGGTGGCCTGGATTCCTTTTTTATACTTTTCTTATTTGGTTTGGTTTTATTCTAGTGTGGTGTGCAATTATCAAAGGAGAGACTACTATCCACCTGTGTCCCAAGGTCACTTATCACACTTTCGGTGTTAAGTAGACTACCACCTATGTGGTAGTTCATGGGTACAGAGTTTTTACCAAAGGGGATGACAGTGCACTTTTTAGCATTGAGCTTCAGGCTATGGCTTTGACACCAGGCATGTCTCAGTGAGGCCCTTATGTTAAGTTGTCAATCTCGCCTTCATTCTTGCTTGATGGGTTCGGAGCCGATCCTCGGCTCCGACTCGGCACTTGCTAAGCTCGAGAGTCACTTTTACCAGCTCGAGGCAGCCCCATATCCCATGATGCAAGGCGGTAAGTACCCAGATCTCGTTTGCCGCTTCGCTGATGAGGTCCTCCTTTTACCAGCTCCTGGTAAGTGATTTGCTACTTTGCTATTTTAGCCCCCTTTAACAAAAAAACCCTTTATTATTAGTTTTAATTTAGTTTTAAACATTTTCTGACAGAAAATTCCCTGTCTCCTCTTATTTTTTTAGTCAGACTTTTACCCATCCCATCCCCCCCCCCCCTGTTAGGGTGTGTGTGTGTTTCTAGTTATACCTTTTTGGTATATTTAATTTAAATTCTTTGACTGGTGTGTGTGTGCTTGTGTTACACCATGTCTAAAGAAAGGGTCTCAGGCTTTAAGAAGTGTGACTCGTGCTGTCAGAAGATGTCTCTGACAGACGGTCACACTTCTTGCCTGTATTGCCTGGGGCCTCTTCACCTGCAGGACTCCTGTGCTATATGTCATTCTTTCAGCCAGAGAGTCCTGCAGGAAAGAAGAAATAAGTTAATACTGAGGGGCCTTCTTAAGCCGGAGGGCTCTCCGGCTAAGTCGGCTCCATCCAAGACTGCCAAGTCTTCCAAGGCCCAGGCTTCTGTGTCAAAGCCTGCGGCCTCGGCTCCGACTTCGTTCTGAGTCGAGATCGCTCGGCTGGAGCCGATTCTGGCAACTAAGCCTTCGGCACCGATGGCTATCGGTGCCGATTCTGCATCGACCACTTCGGTGTCGGCTCCGATCGGTTCCGACCACCATGTGGCTCAGGCATCGGTGTCGGCTCCGATCGGCTCCCACACCGTTACTTTGTGGCTGAATCGGCCCGGGCTGGAGCCGATGCATCGAGAGTACGTGTCGGCTCCGATAAGTTGTCGGCTCGGACAGGTTCAATAGTTTCATCGGTACCGATGGCTCCTTCGAGGAAGAGGTCTAGGTCTCCTTCCTTGGAGCCGATACTTCGGCTCGGCTTCACCTCTCCTCTCGAACGGAGCCATCGGAGCCGATCTTCAAGGTCATCCAGGCTTTCTGACCATGACTTAGAGAGAGTGGTCAGTAGATTACTTAAGTCACAGGCACTGGCCCAAATGTTACATAGTCCGTCTCAACAGACTACTATTGGTCCACACCCCATTGTAGTTCTTCCTTCAACTCTACCCCAGAGCTTGGAGTTGGAGTCTTCGGGAATGGTTACTGCTACGGCTGAGGGACAGATACCCCCTTCTGTTCCTTCAGCCTCTACTCTTATCTCCTCTTGAGACCTTCCTTAGAGGGATTCGGCGGGCTTCCATGGTCTCCTCCGAGGGGGTGAGTGGCATCGGACCCTTGTCCGAGCCCGCTCTTCCCCTTGGAGCCTCGGCGAGCTCGGCTCCGACATCTGCCTCGGAGACTTCCCTTTAGGTGGTCCCTGGAGTTCCTAGCTCTTCGGAACGGGTTCTCTCGGACCTGCCTGGGAGGGGAGCATTCGAGGTGATGAAGAGTGTGCTGGCCACTGGTATCAGCCAGCAGTCTGTTCCCTTAGCTCCTCCCTCTATAGTGCCTGTTGACATCTCTGCCACTTCTCTTGCTACAGGACCCAGAGATCCTCCGCCTCAGGTTTCCCCATTGGGAATTTCCCCCCTCTTCCGAGGATTCTCCTGATGTTTCGGGAGGTCCTCCTAGGAAGAGGACTTGTAAGAGGAAACATGTAGACTCCCCCGAGTCTATCACATCAGATACTGACTTTGATGAGTCAGAGGGATCCCCAAGATCCCCCTCTGAGGATGTCTCCTTCTCAGACATCCTAGAACTCCTTAGACAGAGGGGAAACTGGCCCACCAATAATCCCTCTGAGGATGAGTCAGTATACCTAGAGGCGTTTGGATCTCGGCCCTCCACCTCCTGGGTGTCTCCGCCTTTCGACCCCCTTATGCAGGTTATTGCCCGAAAGGCGTGGGCTGCTCCTGACTCTGTAGAGCCAGTCCCTAGGAGGCCTTCAAAATTTATCACTGCCCCGTGTGATAAGCAATTCCTCACTAAGGGTGTCCCCGCTGATGCCATGGTGGTGGCTGCTGCCACCAAGAAGGAACTTGCAGATCCTTCCGTACCCGTCCATCCTCCTAATAAGGACTCTAGGACCATGGATAGGTACGGTAAGCGGATGTTTTCCTCAGCGACCTTTGCTATGCGTTCGCTGAATTACCTATGTCACTTCACCAGACTCCAAAGGGATATCCTTAAGGAGCTAGGTGATGTTGTTCAGGATCCTACAGCTGCAGGAGCTCAGGAAAAAATTGCTTCGCAGCTAGGAACCCTTAATTCCATTGCAAACTCCTCCATGCGGCTAATATCATATGCTGCTGATGGAGCGAGTAGGGCCGCAGGTACAGATGTGGCTCTTAGATGCCAAGCCTGGATGCGGCTATGTGACTTTGCAGATCCCTTTAAGGCGTCCTTCACAAATTCCCCCTTTGATGGGTCAGCTTTGTTTGGCCCTCAAGTGAAGGAAACTTTGACCAGGTGTGAGCAGGACGGCAAGACTCTTTCTGCCGTAGGAGTCCGTTTTTCCACCCCTTCTAGACCTTACCCCAAAGGACAGAAAGGTGGCAAAATGTGGTTCCATAAATCCCAAGGAGTCACGCCGGATTCACGTGGTCAGTTTACCCCTAGAGGCAGAGGGGGTAACAACAACAGACGCCGCTCTAGAGGCAGAGGGGGTCCAAAAAACCAGGGAAACAGAGAGCCTCTCTCTGACAAGCCCTTTCAGCATCCCTGAGATGTTGCCCGGCTGTCCCTCCTTGGAGGCAGTCGGGGGAAGATTATCACTGTACCCAGAAGCCTGGCATTCCCTCACTCAAGACAGATGGGTACAGTCGATCATATCCAAGGGTTACATAATTCCTTTCGAGGAAAGTCCTTTCCCTCAAATTCCCTTCCAGATGTACCACCCGGTCTAAGGGAAATTGCAGAGTTAGAAGTCTCAAAACTACTGCAAAAAAGAGCCATTCAGCCAGTTACAACAGACCATTCAGAGCCGGAATCTACTCAAGGTTCTTTTGGTCCCCAAAAGAAGGGAGAGTGGAGACCAATATTGGATCACAGCAGAGTCAACAAGTTTGTGAGGAAGACAAGATTCGAATGGTCACTCTTCAGTCAATTCTGCCCTTCTTACAGAAGGACAACTGGATGTGCTCAATAGATCTTCAGGATGCGTACTATCACATCAAAATTCACAGACGCTCCAGGAGATTTCTCCGCTTCGGCTGGGGTCCAGTCATTTCCAGTTCAGAGCCCTGCTCTTTGGTCTCACTACAGCCCCAGAGTGTTCACCAAATGCATGGCAGTGGTCACGGCTCACCTGAGACGTCAAGGATTCCAGGTGTTTCCGTATCTCGACGACTGGCTCCTGTCAGCCACCACCAGGCATCAGCTTATTCAAGCCAGGGATTACACAATAAATCTTTGTTCTCATTTGGGCATCTCGATCAACTTCAAAAGTCATCCTTATCGCCCTGCCAGTCTATTACTTTCATAGGCAAACTTAAACACTGTTCGGATGTCAGCTACCCTTACAGATCAAAGAGTTTCAGACATTCAGAGTCATGTCAGGATCATTCTAGCCAACAAGAAAGTACAGGCCAGAATGGTTCTAAAGGTATTAGGCCTCATGGCTGCGGCCATTACTCTTCTTCCCTGGCTCGCTTCTACATGCCTTCTTCAGTGGATGCTGTTCACACAGTGGTCGTACCAACAACTTCCAATGCGTCACCAGATTCTGGTGACATAGACTTGCAAAGATCATCTTGCTTGGTGGATCACATCTCCTCAGGTTCACCAAGGCAGACACTTTGTACCCCCATCCCCGATAGCCACTGTCACCACGGATGCCTCCCTGATCGGGTGGGGGGGGTCATTATCAGGGCAGGATGGTTCATGGGACGTGGCAGCCGTTCGAGTACCATCTGCACATAAATGTCCTGGAGATGAGAGCAGTGCTTTTAACGCGTTGCAAGCCCTCAACGACTTTCTTCCCGTAGGGACAATTGCAGTCCACACAGACAACATGTCTGTAGTTTGGTATATCAACAAACAGGGCGGAACCAAGTCCTACCCCTTGTGTCGAGAAGCGCTCAGACTATGGCAATGGGCGATCTCCTCTCATCGGTTTCTGGTAGCAATGCATATCCCTGGGAAAACCAACATTGTAGCGGACAGATTGAGCAGAGCTATTCTCATGCCTCACGAGTGGTCTCTCAAGCAATCTATAGCGGAAGAGATTTTTCTGGAATGGGGTCATCCATGTTGCGATCTTTTTGCTACTCCCCAAAACAGCAAATGCCCAGACTTCTTCTCTCTTCCCTCTTCCAGGCCATCCCCCCAGAGACGCTCTGACCCAGGATTGGCCCCAGGGACTTCTTTATGCCTTCCTCCATTTCCTCTGATCCCTCAAGTTATCCAGAAAGCTACCGCTTTGAGAGCCAAATTGATTCTCATTGCCCCTTACTGGCCTCGACAAGTTTGGTTCCCGTTCCTCCATCGTCTCCTTTTGGTGCAGCCGTGGCATCTGGACCCAGTGCCAGATCTTCTGATTCACCAATCCGGTCAGCTGCACCGGTCTATCCCTTCTCTCAACCTCACAGCATGGTTGCTCCACTTCCTTCCTTAGCCAGGCTTCCTTTGATCTCTAACCCAGTTAGAGACATCATAGTAGCTTCTTTAAAATCCTCTACCAGGAGGATTTATACAAGCAAATGGAAACGTTTCTCTTATTGGGCTAAGGCCAAGAATATTGATCCTTTCACTGCCCCTGTTCAGGCAGTCCTGGACTTCTTAGCAGAGATTTTTCATGCAGGCTCCTCTTCTTCCACAGTCAGAGTTCAATTGGCTGCTATCTCCAACTTTCATGTCGGGTCGCAGATCACAATATTATGTCCCATAGGCTCTGCAGGGCCTTCTTGAAAGGAATTTTCCTACTAAAGCCTCCAATCAGGAATCCTCCTCCTCAGTGGGATCTAAATTTAGTGCTGACATCCTTGATTCTTCCCCTTCGAGCCAGCTGTTTCTTGTTCCCTGAAATTTCTTTCTTGGAAAACTTTATTCCTAGTGGCTATTACATCGGCCAGGAGGGTGTCTGAACTTCATGCTCTATCGGTTCGACCCTCCTATTTGGTTTTCACAAAGACAGGGTATCTTTGTGAACTAATCTGACCTTTTTGCCTAAGGTCGCTTCAAAGACCAATTTGGATCAATCCATTGTTCTCCCGTTTTTCCCAAACTATTCAGACAGAGCCGAACAAAACTACATTATCTTGATGTCCACCGTCAACTCAGATATTATTTGGACAGAACAAAAAAGTTTAGGAAATCTGATCAACTTTTTGTTTCCTATGCGGATAATAAGAAAGGCCTTCCTGTTTCTAAAGTGACCTTGTCTAGATGGCTTTCTTGGTCATCTCTGAAATTTATCTGCTCAGGGGAAAACAGCTGTGCTCAAAACCTAAAGCACATTCAACTAGGAGCTTAGCTACTTCTACAGCCTTTCAAGCTAGACTTCCTTTAGACACTATTTGTGCAGCGGCCACTTGGGCCACTCCTCACACTTTTGTTTCCCATTACAAATTGGACTTGGCCTCCAGGGACAGAGCCAGTTTTGGCTCTACAGTCCTCAAGAGTCTGTTCCATTGAGCCACCCAGGATAGAGGTGCTAGGACGCGGTCCCATCAAGCAAGAATGAAGGCGAGATTGACAACTTAACATTAAGAAGTTATGTACCTACCATAACGTTCCATGTTAGTTGTCTTCTCTCGCCTTCTTTCTTGACCCTCCCTCCTTCCCCCAGGCCTGGACAGACCTTTTTTATAAGAAATTATTATGCTGAAGACCATTCAGACCTGGTCCTTCTTCCATCCTGTAAGTTTTCTTTCTTCCTTTTGGAAGTGTTTTATGCTTGGTGCTATTGCCCTTTGTCATCAAACGAGATCTGGGTACTTACCGCCTTGCATCATGGGATATGGGGCTGCCTCGAGCTGGTAAAAGTGACTCTCGAGCTTAGCAAGTGCCGAGTCGGAGCCAAGGATCGGCTCCGAACCCATCAAGCAAGAAAGAAGGCGAGAGAAGACAACTAACATGGAACGTTATGGTAGGTACATAACTTCTTATTGTAGGATGCCCACATCGTTAGGAGTTTCGATTATGGCTCCCAGTTTGCAGTCATCTGCAAACTTTGTTAGCCAAAGACCTTCTGTGTTAGCCTGTACTTCAGAGAAGTTTATACAAACAGGAGAGGACCCAGAACTGAGCCCTGTGGTACTCCACTTGTCACTAGTCTGAAGTCGGATTTGGAGTCTGCTACTTTCACAGTGTAGGTTCTGTCCGTAAGCCAGTTGGCAACCCATCTTGTGACATAGGGATTTATACCTAGTTTAGTGAGTTTATCTATAATTCCAGAGTGGGGGATGATATCGAAAGCCTTGGCGAGATCTAGATAGGCTGTGTGAACCACCTTACTCTCATCTATGGCTTTGGTGACTGCTTCAAAGAAGTCTATCAGGTTTAGGAGACATGATCTGCCTTTTACAAACCTGAACTGGGTGGGGTCCAGAGTTTGGAGATTACCAATGTCTTTGTTTGAGTTCCCTGATGATACATTCCATGGCCTTGCAGACCAGGCTCTTCAGGCTAATGGGGCGGTAGTTCCCGGGGTCCGTCGTGGCTCCCCCTTTGTGGAGTGGGATAACCGTCCCGGTGTGCCATTCAGTGGGCACAAAGCCTGAGGTGAGGGTAATATTGAGCATGGTACTTAGGTGGGGTGCCAGTTTGTTCTGTAGTTCATGTAGAACGCAGCCTGGGATATTGTCAGGTTCCATGGATGCTGTGCTCTTGGCTTTGGAGAGTGTTTTTTTTTACCTGTGCAGCCATGATTACAGGAACTTTGCATTCTTCCAGTATAGAGATGGGCCCTCTAGGGGGTGAGAGGGGGATAAAGTTAGCACTGAACCTATCTGCCAGGATGTTGGGAATATCAGTTGGTTCTGTATACTTAGTGCCATTGTGCTGTAACTCAGAGCAGATCTGAGTGTTGCCATTGAGATTCTTGACATAGCTATAGAATGCTTTGTGGTTGTCTTTAGAGTCAGTGGCAATTTTGTTTTCGTAAGCTTTGGAGGATTTTATGAGGGATCTCAACTTCTTACTGAGGCTGACCAGGGAGCTCCTCCAGTCATGGGATTTTACTCTTTTTTTTTTGCAACAGTTTCTTTGTTCTGTTGTAGAATTTGTTTGACAGAGGCCCACCAGATTGGCTTCCTTTTTTTGGAGGATAGCATCTTGGTTCTGTTTGGGATAGCACAATGCATGTACTCGTGTAAGTGCTTATAAAGTGCATTTGTGTAGGATTCTGCAGTCGTACCTCTATTGTCTGTCTGCATGGGTGTCATGAAGTTTGTCATTTCTGTCTGAAGAAGTGTGAAGTTGGCTTTGGAGAAGTTTTTTACGGTGGTTTCCCTAATGGGATGTGGGGTGGGATGTGGATGTCTAGGGTGATTAGCTTGTGGTCAGATCTGACCAACGAGGAATTGACCTCTGGTGTGGAACACCGGTTACCCATGTTGGTAATGACCAGGTCTAGGATATTGCTGCCTTTGGTGGGGGTGTGAATAAGTTGATCCAAGCCGTTGGAATTTATGAATTCCAGAAAACGTTGAGCAAAAGAGTTGGTACATGAGTAGTTTTCCCAGTTAATGGTGGGGTAGTTGAAATCGCCCATTATTAAGGTGTTGGGTTGTACCCTAATATGTTCCAGTTTATCAAGAAATGAGGAGCGGGAATCCTGGGGCATGGTGGGGGGTCTGTAGCAAGCTACAATTTGGATTGTGGTCTTGCCCAGAGTTAGTTGCACTTGGATAATCTCGGATGCATTATGCTGTGCAACTAGCATGGAGGTGTCGATATCCTTAATGAATATGGACACGCCTCCACCTTTAGTGCTTCGGTCCGGGTTAGGTGGCCGGAAGGTGTGGTATGAATTATAGCCTGGTAATGCAGGGGTGCTCTCTGGAGCTTTGAACCAAGTCTCTGTCACTGCAAAGATGTCGATGTTCTCCATTTTAAGGAGTGCCTCGAGTGAGTGCATTTTGAGGTTTAGACTTCTAGCATTAAGTAGCATTATCTTCAGATTTTGCTTGCTTGTACCTTTTACGGTGGTGAATTTGTCATTTGAACCTTGCCTTAAAAAGGCACTATAGGGGTGGCAAGAGCCTTAGCCAGTATCCGGAATCCCAAGGGCGACAGGTGCAGGCCATCTCTGGCAAAGCATCGTGGTCTGTCGATCATGTCGTCTCAGGCAGACAAATACTGGATCCCCTTAGAATGACACCAGAAGCTTAGCCAATTGTTGAAGTCAGTCATTTTGTTCTTGTACTGCGGTATCCGTCTGGGTGATGGCAGGATGCTACTGAGGGCTAGGGTCTTACCTGCCTGGGCTACAAGATCAGAGAGCTCCTCCATGTCTCTTTTCATGTAGTCTAGGGAGGTACATCTCAGGTCATTTACACCGACATGGACAATGACAGAGTCATATTAGTACTTGTTGTGGAGTGACCTGAGTGCGTGCGTTATGTGGCGGATCCTGGCACCCAACAGGCAGCTGACAGTAACTTTCTCCTTGTTTAGCCTGGTGAATGGAACATCAGTGTGTCTGACTTATACAATCACCTATGACTAGAGTGTTGGGTATGTTGTTATGCCTTACGGGCTGTGGTTGAGTGGCACACTGAGATTGTGGGCTGTGTCATTTGGGTTGTGCTGGGGGGTGGAGTTTGCTTGCATTTCGGCTTTGGAGGTCCCTCTTGCTTGGGCAGGTTTTTATTCAGAGCCTCCGCGAATGTAGGTGTATGTTTTGCATTTCTATGTGTGTGTTTTGGTGGTGTAGATTTTGAGGGACTATGTGATGAGTGTGGTGTGGTGCAAGTGTTTACCTTCACCTCTTGACTGTCTATTTCAGTCTTGGGTGCAGAGAGCTTTGCTTCCAGTTTGGCTATATAAGTGCATCTGTCGCAGGTTGTAGTGTTGGGTGGTAGGAGGAGAGGGTTGTCTGTGTACATGAGGCAATTGCTGCATTGCCCCAAGATGCCCAGATTCATCAGGTAGACAGGAGAAAACACCGAGAGCTGACCCTTAGACATGCCTGAATAGGTGTTTATTTATTAAGTACTAAAAACTGCTTTCCTCTAGACAAGTGAGGAAAGTTGAGTGCTGTAGTAATTTGTAGCTTATTTAGTGCTTACAATGAGTTCTGAAGAAGTTCTGAGCTCAAAGAAACATTTGAGTGCTGAAACTAAAAAAATGCCTTTGTCTGCCTTTATCACCTCCTTTAGCTTGTAGATTTGAAGCTAAACAATTTCTTAAAGGCGTCTTTCATAGTAGGCCTCCAGGAAGCCTGTTCCTCCTCCCTGCCGTCTTAATTTTGTTTTAGAAAAACGTGACCCAGGCTCCATTTGAGCCTGCAGCTTCAGCTTCCTTACAGTATTGTTATTGGAATACCGTACTTATGTTAGCCCTTACTTTGCCAGGCGGGTGCCTGAGCTTCAAGCCCTTATGTCTTGTCCTCCTTTCTTAGTGTTCCATAAGGACAGGGTGTCCCTTTGTTCTAATCCCTTTATGCCCACGGTGGTGAATGAGTTCTCTCTTAATCAGTCTATTCATTTGCCCACTTTTTTCCCTTCTCCGCAATATGCCAGTGAGAAGGTGCTGCACACTTTGAATATGCATAGACAACTTGGTTTTGTTTAGATAAGACTAAGACTTTGCGGAAATCTGATCAGCTCTTTATTTTCTTTCATCCTACATCCATTGGATTGGCTGTGTTCAAGCAAACTATTTCTTCTTGGATTTCTAAAGACATTTTTTTTTGTTATTGGTTTCATGGTAAGAGCTTCCTTCTATTAAGGCTTATTCTACTAGAGCTGTGGCTTCTTCTGCTACTTTTTTCAAGGATTTGGATACTAACTGTATTCTTGAGGCAGCTTCCTGGACTTCTGTGCATACGTCTACCAAGCACTACAAGTTGGATGGAATTTCCAGAGCTAGAGCTGGTTTTGCTAGAGCCATCCTTCATGGCTTTCTAGAGAGCTCTGCTGGTCCTTCCTCCTCCCTCTCTGCTTCCTGAGCTTTGGCACTCTCCCTAGTGTAATGAATACTGTTGCAACAGTGAAATGGAAGGACATAATGTAGTTGTGTAAGATCTTACCATAATGGTAGATGTCCTTCTCTTCACTGTTGCAGTATTCACTCCCTCCCTTCTCCCTCTGGTCCTTTTCTCTTCTGGATGTACTTTACCTCTCCTCTTCTTCTGGGACGCATTCCTTCTGGGGCTCTCAGTTCTGAGGATGGTGCATCCAGACGTCACCTATATGCGGGGTGCCTTACACCTGGTGTACACCATACCTTAAGCAACCTAAAGGCTTTGGTATACTGCCTGGATTTTGGGCTACCCTTAGCAGGGGATTTCCATTGTAATGAATACTGCAACAGCAAAGAGAAAGACATCTTCTGTTATGATAAGATCTTACACAACTGTACTTTTTCTGCTTCTGCTGTGTATAGGAGCCTTAACTGTTGTTGTGTCTTTCAGCTTTTCCTGGTTAGGGGTCGCCACAGCGGAACTCCGGTCCGCTAATGATTGGCAGTTGATTTTTACGTGCTGAGTTGCCAGCCTTAACGCACAACCTTCAACGAAGGTACGCTCATTCATGCATGTCTCCACAGAAGACGCTGTAGCTGAGAATCGAATGGGACAACGTCTTGCTGTGAGGTGTATAGGAGCCTTAACTGTGTTGCTCTGAAATACCCCTTCAGATCTGGTAATCCCAATCCACCTTGTTCTGTTGGAAGAATCATCTTATCCCACTTGACTCTTGCCATCTTCCACTCCCAGATAAAATCCTTCAGCTCGTTATTATTATTAATTGCTATCCACAGCTTCTCCTCTGGTTGATAAATATGCCCGACTTGTGTATAAGACTAAAGGGACTAAAAACGTTTTAACTGCCTGCATCCTGCTATCCATATCCATATAACAGAGCTTCCATTTTCTCAGTTTTTGTATTATCTTTTATTTAGTCTCTTCCCTTATATCCTTAGCTGCCACACGAGAATTATTTTTAATCCATACTCCTAAAATACTTCATTTTATCAAGTCCCCATAAATATGGATATTGCTGAACCATTTCATGTGTGGGTACATAATTCACCAGTATTGCCTTTGTTATAACTTCATTAATTTTGTGTACCGAAAAGATTTGAAACTGTTTCAAAGTATTCCACAACATTGTAATGTCCCTTTCTGGTTTTGCCAGGTTTAAAATATCATCTGCAAACAGAGCCAGCTTTTCCTGACTACCATACCAATTATATCCTTGAATTTCTGAGCCCCTTATTTTCTTTTCCAGTGGTTCTAAATATAATGTACATAACAAAGGGGAAAGAGGACACACCTGCCTCGTTCCTCAGTTCAAGAAGAAATTATCAGAAAGGACCTGACTCACTTTAATTTTTGCCTCCGATCCCTCATATATCCTGCTAATCAGCCTTCTAATATTATCAGGGAATGCAAATGCTTCCATTTCCCTGCTCATAAAGTCCCAGCTTATTCTGTCAAATGCTGTCTCTGCATCAAGACCCACCAAATAAAGGAGTATTTTCTTACATTCTTCTTCCCCCTGAATCATCCATGTTCTGTTAATGTTGTCAAATGTTTGCTTCCCATCCACAAAACCACATTGATCCATATCTATCAATTTTGGCATTAATTTTGCCATTCTTTTATGCATTATAGACATAACAGTTTATAATCATAGTTTAGTAGTGAAATGTGCCTGCAGGAAGCTGGATCTAATAGATATTTACCCTCTTTAGGTATTACAGCTTCCACCACTTTCTTCCAGGATGTTGGTGCTTCTCCTCTTAAAATATTGATGTTCTGTAGTCCTATCTCACCTTCATTCTTACACATGGGTTTGGAGCCGATCCTCTGCTCTGACTCGGCCTATTACAAAGCTCAAAGTCTTCTAGTTGGCTCGTGGCTAGGTAGGTATCTCATGGTGCAGCAGTACAATCCCCAGAACTCTTTTGCCGCGTGTACGAGTTCAGATGTGCTTCTTCTTGGCCGTGGCTAAGTTTAACACTTTTTTTCTATTTTTACTGTATTACAATTATATGTTACAATTCATATAGTTTTTGATAGTGTTTAATAGTATTTCAAGTAGTTTTCAGACTTGCTGAAGTGTTTTTCTTGACTTTAGATTCTTTATTATTGAGAACTGATTGATCGTTGGCCTTGTTGTTCTTGTTGGTATCCAGTGTGCCAGTCTTTTTCTATTTATCGTGCGTATTTGCGCTTATTTGATATTTGCGGTTTGGAATTTAAATAGTTATTACTTAGATATTTAGTGTTTTCCAGTTAATGTGCGTGTTTGCGCTCAATTTACCTTGTTTTTCATGTTGATTACTATTAGAGAGTTAGTATTTAGACTTTCCTTCTCAGATATTTATCTGGATATCTAGTTATTCAGTTGGCGTAAAGGGTCTTTTGATATTTTCGACCCTTCTTGTTTTTACTGAGACAGTTTGGTCATTTTCATAGTCTGTATTAGTGTGTGTGCTGTTTAATTAGTTTCTGACCTCTAGTCTTTCTCTCTGCCTAGGTCCGTTTAAGTTAGAGGACCTAGTTCTCTGCCTTTTTTCTCTTCCCAGGGCTAGGCCTGTTTAAGTTAAAGGACCTAGTCCTCGTGGCGTGAGAGTATTATTGTGGTAAGGGCTAGACCCGTTTAAGTTAGAGGACCTAGTCCTCGTTGTATTTGGGTTGTGTTTTTTCTGCTTCTCCGGTTAACATGTCTAAAGAGGCAAAAGACTGTAAACCCTCAGTGTTTAAGAAATGTGTAAAATGCTCTCCGAAAATGTCAATTACAGATGGCCATAGTAATTGTGTGTATTGCCTTGGAGCCATCCATCTGCCGGAAACCTGTTTGTTTTGCCATTCGTTCAGCTCCAGAGTTCTACAGAAGCAGAAGAGCAAGCTAATTTTGAAAGGTCTCCTCAAGCCTTCTTTCAAGGAAGACTTGGCCAGTTCGTCTTCTTCCTCGAAATCCCATTCATCCAAAAAAGTCAAGACTAAACCAACCCCTTCCTAAACTTTCGAAACAGGACAAGACTTCTACCTCCTCGGCTCCACTGATCTCGGAGCCGATCGAAGTTGTTGATACTGGGACTTCAGTTTCAGCCCCACGCATGTTGGAGCCAACAACTGATAGCAAACATCGGAGCCGGTCCACAGATCCTTTGCTGGGTTCCCCAATGTTAAGGTCCCCTATCTTACAGAGGTCCAAATCTCCCACACTGTCTTCCAGATCTTCCAGGAGCCTATCCGAAGAATATGTGGAGAGAGTAGTGCTGAGACTCCTGAAGTCTGCCTTACAAAAAATGCTGCTGGCTCTGACTCAGTCGGTCCCGGAGCCACATGAGTCCATCCCCCCTGTTGTGGTTCCTCCTCCGAGCCGTGCCGGGCTTTCGGAGCCGGAGTGTTCTGTACCGCTGGTTGTGGAACCCTCGGTTCCAGCTCCTCCCGAGGCTGTCTCGGAGCTGAGTTCTGCTCTGACACCTTTGTTGCCGTCCATGGTGTCTAGGGGCCGAAGTTCCCCAGTCGGGCCCGACAGGGACACTTGGACCCAGACCTCTTCGGTTCCGAGTCTCCCTCTCTGTGCGTTGGCTAGGGTGAGCTCGGATTCTACATCTATCTCGGAGCCGAGGGCTCTGGAGCAGATGACGACTTCTGTCTCCTCGGAGCCGAGGAGGTATTCGGAGCCGGAGAGGTCTGCCTTTGAGATGATGCGGAGTGTGCTGTCCTGCTCATCAGCTCCACCCAGGGGTGCCGACACTCTTCCACCTCAGGCACCGACCTCCATCTCAGCACCTACTCCCTCTCTTGAGAGCAGAGACCCGCAGCCTCAGGAGCCCCTGGTTGGTGGCCCCCACTCTTCCGAGACCTCCCTGGAATATCCTTCTGAGGAGCCCCCTTGGAAGAGGGCATGCAAGAGGAAGCATGTAGACTCCCAGGTTGAGTCTCTTACATCCAACACCGACCTCGTAGAGTCAGAAAGGTCCCCCAAGTCGCCCTCTGATGATGTCTTCTTTGTAGACATCTTGGAGATCTTTAAGCAGAGGTGCGGCTGGCCCAGTGTTACCCCTTCTGATTAGGAGTCAGTGTACTTGAAGGCTTTCAGGTCTCAACCTTCAGCCTCTTGGGTGCCTCCACCTTTCGACAAACTTTTAGACCTTGTTAGTCGGAAGGTGTGGGAGACTCCTGATGCCGTGGAACCAGTTCCCAGGAGACCCAACAAATTTTTGTCTGTTCCCAAAGAGAAGGAATTTTAATCCAAGGGTTTGCGTGTAGATGCCATGGTGGTGGCGGTGGCCACTAAGAAGGAACTAGCGGAGACTTCTTCATCTGTCCATCCGCCGAACAAGGAGTTTCGAATGATGGATAGATACGGTGAAGCGTATCTTTTCGTCAGTGGCATTCACACTCAGATTGTTGAACTACCAAATACATTTTACAAGGCTTCAGAGAGATCTCCTTAAGGAGTTGGGAGAGACTCTACAAGGTACATCTACTGAAGGTGTCCCTGATAAGGTGTCTGCTCAGTTGCCCACCTTGAATTCCATTGTTAACTCCTCCACGAGGCTGATTTCTTATGCAGCCGATGGAGCGAGCAGGGCAGTGGGTTCAGGAGTTTCCCTTAGGGAGGCACTCCTGGATGCGTTTGTGTAATTTATAGGTTCATAGGTTGGTACTAGGCTATCGGCCCTAGGGCCTATGCAAGCCTAGCCATAACAATTCCCTGGATATTTCTTCCCACAGTATTTGCTTCTCTAGACCCCTGTCTAGCAGGGCGACTCACATGATCCCCGGGGTGAATTTCCCATCTCCCATCCAATCATCAAAGTTCCTTTTGAAGAGGGCCAATGAGGCGCTCTGCTTGACATGTATGAGCAGTCTATTCCAGAGTATGGGGAGTCTCTGGGTCAGGAACCTATCCCTCCAGCATGTTTTGTTCATTGTGATGACAAGGTTTAGATCCCTGGAGCGTGTGGCCCTGAGGGATTGGGATTTTTTTAAGTGGAGCATGTCCAACAGCTCTGGGTTTGACATGGCCTTGTATGTTAAGCAGAGATAGTCTCTGAGTAGACGATATGCCACAGTGTATAGCTGGAGTTTTTTTAGATGGTCAGCATATGGCATCTGCTTTAGGCCTGTGATTCTTTTAGTGAGGTATTTCTGTGGTCTTTCCAGCTGTTGCAGATGTCTTGGAAGGTACATACAAAACTGGGCATTATACTCTATAATGGGTCTAATGAGGGATGAGTACAGTGGGACAATGACCTCCTTTTTTCTGGATGAAAAGCCCTTAGTGATGAAGTGTGCCACATAGAAGGATTTTCTGACTGCTGTGGCGATGTGGTTATCGAAAGTGAGACCACTGTCCACCTGTGTCCCTAAGTCTCTAATCACACTTTCGATGTTTATTGTCCATCCACCTATGTGGTAATTCATGGGTACATGTTTTTTTCCAAAGGGGATAACTATACATTTCTTGGCATTAAGCTTGAGCCCATGGCTCTGGCACCAGGCATCTGTTTCTGTAAGGCCCTTTTGTAGAATATCCACATCATTTGGGGATTAAATAATGGCTCCCAGTTTGCAGTCATCTGTGAACTTTGTTAGCCAGGGTCCCTTAGTGTTGGCCTGTACTTCAGAGAAGTAGATGCCAAACAAGAGTCGTCCCAGGGCTGGACCCTGAGGTACTCCACTTGTCACTTGTCTGGAGCTGGATTTGGAGTCGGCTACTTTTACAGTCTGGGTTCTGTCAGTAAGCCAGTTGGCAACCCATCGAGTGACATAGGGATTTATGCCCAGCTTAGTAAGTTTATCTATGATTCCAGAGTGGGAGATGGTGTTGAAGGCCTTGGCGAGGACCAGATAGGCTGTGTGGACCGCCTTAACCTCCACCACAGCTCTGGAGACTGATTTGAAGAAGTCAATCAGATTCAGGAGACAAGATCGGCCCTTTACAAACCCAAACTGGGTGGGGTCCGGTGTTTGAAGGTTGCTGATGTCTTTGTTTATAAGTTCCATGATAATGCGTTCCATGCCCTTGCAGATCAGGCTTGTCAGACGAATGGGGCGGTAGTTCCCGGGATCCAAGGCGGATCCTCCCTTGTGGAGCGGGATAAATGTAGCTGTGTGCCACTCAGTGGGCATGAAGCCTGAGGTGAAGCTATGATTAAACATGACACTTAGGTGAGGTGCCAGTTCATTTTGTAGTTCATGTAGTACACAGCCTGGGATGCCATTTGGTCCCATGGATGCTGTATTCTACCTGTGTGGCTGTGATTATCGGAATTTGGCAATCTTTTGGTATTGAGATGGGCCCTTTAGGGGGTGAGAGGGGGGTGAAGTTGACACTAAATCAATCTGCCAGGATATTGGCAATATCCTTGGGATCAGTATATTTAATGCCATTCTGTTGTAGCACAGAGCAGATCTGAGCATTGCCATTTAGATTCTTGACATAACTATAGAATGCCTTGTGGCTGCCTTTGGAATCTTTGGCAATTTTATTTTCGTAACTAGCTTTTGAGGATTTTATGAGGGATCTCAGCTTCTTACTGAGGCTGGTGAGGGAGTTTTTTGCATCCTGGGATGTTCCCCTTTTCTGCAACAGTTTCTTCCTTCTTTTGTATAGTTTGTTTATAGCAGGGGACCACCATTTTGCGGAGCTGTTCAAGTATACCTTTACCAACGCCCCGGTTCTTCCTTGTTTGGACCTAAGGTAAAAGACACACTCACCAGGTGCGAGCAAGAAGGGAAAACGCTGTCTGCCATGGAAGTACATTTTGCCGTCCCCTCTAGACCATACTCCAAGGGTCAGAGAGGTGGTAAGATGTGGTTCAAGAAGTCCCAGAGGTTTTTCCCGGGTGCACTGGGTGACTCCTCCTTCAGAGGCAGAGGAGGAGGAGTACATGGTAGACGGCGTCCTAGAGACAGGGGCGGACCGCAAAACCAGGGAGGCCGTGATTCGTTTCAATGTCGTCCCTATCAGCGCTCTTGATGTGGGGCCCGGCTGTGCTTCTCTGGAGCCAGTCGGGGGTCACATTTCTTTGTATCCAGAAGCCTGGCTAAACATCACCCAAGACAAGTGGGTACAAAGAATTATCACCAGAGGTTATTCCATACCCTTTTCTCTTCCACTTCACATTCCCAAGAGGATCCCGGATGTTCCACCCAATCACAGGGATCAAGCAACTGCAGAAGTGAACAAGTTGCTCGCAAACAGAGTCATCCAAATTGTCCCCGCAGACCAGGTAGGATTCGGAACTTACTCCAAACTCTTTTTAGTGCCAAAACGTACAGGGGACTGGAGGCTCAACTTGGACCTCAGCAAACTAAACAAATCTGTAAAGAAGGACACGTTCCGGATGGTGACACCGCAGTCTATACTCCCTCTATAAGGGAAAGACACTTGGATGTGCTCAATAGACTTTCAAGATGTGTACTACCATATAAAAATGGACAGAGCATCGAGGAGCCACTTAAGCTTCCGGCTGGGAGCCAGTCACTACCAGTTTCGTGCTCTGCCTGTTGCTCTCACCACAGCCCCCAGGGTGTTCACCAAATGTATGGCAGTAGTGACAGCTCACCTGAGACGTCTAGGATTCCAAGTGTTTCCGTATCTGGACAACTGGCTCCTGACTGCCCCCACCAGGCATCTACTCCTTCAAACCAGAGATTCCACCATTCAACTTTGTGCCCAGTTTGGGATTACTATAAACTGAGAAAAGTCTGCCTTGTCGCCCTCTCAATTTGTGACTTTTATAGGCGCAGAAATAGACAGTCGCCATGTTAGCTAGTCTTCTTACAGAAAGAGCACAGAATCTCATACAAGTTCTTAGTCTACTTCCCCTTCAGAAAGTCAAAGCAAAGACAGTGCTGAAACTCTTGGGGACCATGGCCTCCACCATATTGCTAGTCCCTCTTGCCAGATTGCATATGCGAATTCTTCAATGGCTTCTATCGTCCCAGTGGTCCTTTCAACAACTGCCTCTATCCCACCACATCATATTAACAGAGTCTTGCAAAAAGGACCTCCGTTGGTGGATTCAACCCAACCAACTAACGACAGGCACTCCATTCCTTCCTCGCCAACCCGTTGCTACTGTGACCACGGATGCCTCACAGATGGGGGGACATTATCTAGGTAGGACTGTCCAAGGCAAATGGCAAGATCACGAGGCTCACCTGCATATCAATGTCCTAGAGATGAGGGCGGTGCTTTTGGCGTTGCAAGCACTTCACGACCTTCTTCCTCTTGGGACGATAGCAATCCAGTCAGACAACATGTTAGTGCTATGGTATCTCAACAAACAAGGCGGAACCAGATCTTACCCCCTTTGTCGGGAGGCTATTCGGGTTTGGAAATGGGTGATATCTTCCCAGCACTTTCTAGTGGCAATGCACATCCCAGGGACAACCAACTTGATAGCTGACAAACTGAGCCGGCAATCTTGATGCCAAAAGTCAGACCAATTGTTTGTATCCTTCTGACTCCAGATTAGGTCTCCCAGTGTCCAAAGAGACCCTTTCGAATTGGATTTCGAGTTGTGTATCATTAATTTATTCCTCCAATGGAAAACCTTTGTCGTTCAAGATTAAGGCTCATTCTACTCAATCCCAGTCTACTTCTGCAGCCTTCCAAGCCAGGGTTCCAATTGATAATATTTGTGCAGCTGTGACCTGGGCTACCCCTCACACTTTTATTGCTCATTACAAATTGGACCTGACGTCTAGGATTAGAGCCTCCTTTGGTTCCACGGTACTCAGGAGTATCTTTCCATGTGCCGCCCAAGAATAAGTTGCTAGGGACACTGTCCCATGTATAAGAACAAAGGCGAGATAGGACTACAGAACATAAAGATATTATGTACTCACCATAACGTTCCATGTTTGTAGTCCATCTCGCCCTTCATTCTTACAAACCCACTCTCCTACCCCCCACCCCGTCTTGGAAGGATCTGGAGACAGGGTAATTTTTCCATAACAGGTGGAGACCTTTCATTATTGTTGTTCTTTCTGGATAGCTTTAGTTCTGTCTTTCTATAGTTTAGCAGCAAACAAGATCTGGGGATTGTACTGGTGCACCATGGGATACCTACCTAGCCACAAGCCAAATAGAAGACTTTGAACTTTGTAATAGGCCAAGTTGGAGCCAAGGATCGACTCCGAACCCATGTGTAAGAATGAAGAACGAGATGAACTACAAACCTGGAATGTTATGGTGAGTACATAACTTTTTAAACAAAACCTTCCAGATTTTTATAATTTTTTTCGCTCTTAGCTTCCAAACTTACACACGAATACCATCTATTCCTGGGGACTTTCTTGTAGATTGGTTATACATCACAATTTTTATCTCATCTCCTCCTATCCTGTTAGTAATTGAGCCTCATCTACTTCTAACCTTGGCATATTTAATTCTTCCATAAATATTTCTGTTTGTATCTTTTCTTGGTTTCCACATTTCTCTGCTTTATACAGACTTTCATAGAACTTCTGAAATATTTCTAATACCTCTACAGGATCTCTTTTTACCTTCCTCCTTATAGGCTCCCTAAGCCTGGCAACAGCCCTTTCTGTTTTCTCTTGCCTCAGTCATTGTGCTAAAAGTTTTTGTGCTCTAGTTATTATTAAAAAAACAGTTGCTCAACAGCAATCTTTCTAAACTTGTGCATATCATCTAAATGCTCCCTTATTTTCTCTTTAACATTCTGCATTTGCACCTTTCCTTGTTCTGAGAGATTCCCCCTATTCTGCAATACTTTAACATTTGTCAAGTCCCTCTAAATACTTCTTAACCTCATCTCCCTTTTCATTTATTTCCACCGTATTTTTAAACTCTACTTTAATTTTATCCTACTCTCTAGCTATATTTTCAGAAGATATTTCTATCTTGTCTAATAGCTCCTGAATAATTTCCACTACCCATTCTTTAAATTCCTTTCTTTTCAATCATAGGTTCATAGGTTGGTACTAGGCTATCGGCCCTAGGGCCTATACAAGCCTAGCCATAACAATTCCCTAGCTATTTCTTCCCACAGTATTTACTTCCCTGGACCCCTGTCTAGCAGGGCGACTGATGTGATCCCTGGGGTGAATTTCCTATCTCCCATCCAATCATCAAGGCTCCTTTTAAAGAAGGCCAAAGAGGCGCTGTGCTTGACATGTATGGGCAGTCTATTCCGAGTCTGGGGAGTCTCTTGGCCAGGAACCTATCCCTCCAGCATATTTTGTTCATTGTGATGACAAGGTTTAGATCCCTGGAGTGTGTCTCTGAGGGATTGGGATTTCTTTAAGTGTAGCATGTCCAACAGCTCTGGATTTGACATGGCCTTGTATGTTAAGCAGAGACTGCCTCTGAGTAGACGATATGCGATAGAGTATAGGTGGAGGTTTTTTTAGATGGGAAAGCACCAGTGTCATTTTTATTTTATTACCCTGTGTTTTTATTTTAGTTATTATTGGAGCATGATCTGAAATAGTTATCGCGTGTGTATCAAGACCTTCAATTAAATGCACATGTTCCTGTGAAATGTAAATTCTGTCTAGCCTTAGCTCAGTTTTTGTATCTTGGTGAATAATAAGTAAATTCACTCCGAACTCCCTATTACTAAATTCACATCTTCCATGCCAAATATTTTCATAAATTTCTTAAGTCTACCCTCCTTTATTATACTTTGCCATTTGGGCCCCCCAGACCCATTTTCACTGCTGCAAGTCAAATTGCAGTCCACACCTATAAGTAATACTCATTGCTGAAAGCTGATTATTTCTCCCAGAATTTTCTTAAGCTCCATTATAGCAGTTTTAGGTGGAATATAAATACATGCCAGTGTAATCCTCCTCCCTTGCCAGTAGCCCCCTTACTACTACAAATTTATCATCATCTTTTTTATCCACTTCTATTACTATTGGAGCTCCTCTTGCAATTAATATAAGTACTCCTTTTTTCCTTTGTCCCAGGTATTCTGCTGAATAACCATCCTGAAAACTGTTCTTTCACATGTTAAGTTCTTTCCAAGTGTGTCTCCTGTAGCACAGCTATTTGCACTCCACAGTTTTAATATAGTTCACAACTCTTCCTTTTTTGTAATTATCTACAAGACCGTTGACATTTAAAGACGTTACAGAAAGCATCATTTATTAAAGTTATTATTCCAACCTTTTATGCATAACAGCTTTTTTGTTAAATATCTAGTTCAAGCTTTTGTGTTGCATACATACACTGTTTGATAGGTTGAACTTTTATGCGGTTGTTTGTTGTTATATCCATCTGAGTCTGTCACAAACCTTTTTTTATTGAAAGCTCTCAAAAAAACAGATACCCCCTAAAACCTATTAACTTAATACAAACGTACAAAACAATGTACATCTTCAAATGTTGAAGTTGTACCCTCCTACTAGGAACAAGTGTCCCAAACTGACAGCCACACTTACAAACTTGAGTTAACATGAAAGAAAGGTTATCCATATTAAGACACATGGTGCAGCCTGTGCTTCTACTAAGTGATCTCTGGTTTTGTTTTATCTTTAATAGCTGTCCCAACTGGGAAAACACCTGAATGCTTTCAGAGAACATTATCTCCCAGCAGATTTCTCTTTTTTTTTTTCCAGTCAGTTTTTCTTTATCAGATTGTCTCCCTGAAGTCACGAGGACAGACAAGAATTGCTACCAACCTTACATTTATTTTCTAGAAAAAAAAACTTATAATATTCAGTATTTTCATTTACTTGCTTTCCCGTAAAACGTGTTACTAGATTAAGTTAAGGGCCTTAATCCAGTCATTCCCCCATGCAGAAATAAGAAAAATAACATTCATTTGTCTTTTGTTTTGCTCTTTTAACCAGATTTTTCTTCTTTTTTTATATTGCAGTGCCTACATTCTTAAAACTGATCAAGGAGAAAGAGAAGGGGAAATAAAAAACAGAAGCACCTCTTTACAATAGTATCCCCATTACACTTAAAGAATAAATGAGAAAACTTTACTTTATAGCATTGAAAAAATCATACACTATAGCAAAGGTCCTATTAAGAAAACATTTTGTTTTACTTGCGGTTAACCTTCTTCCACCTCTTCCCCTCCCCTAAGTATTTTTCTGAATATTTATAACATGAAGTAGGGAATATGCTTTAGAATCCCTCACAAGTCCAAAAAAAGTCCAGTATTTCCAGATTTTCTTGTTCTGTCATATTCCACAAATATAATTATTGCTTTGTAATCCCACATTTGTCAATTTCATTTCCAATTTACTGGTTTTATTTGTGTTCATTTCTGTCTCCCAATTGTGTCTCTGCTTCATTTCCAACATACTCTGGATTCTTCTAGTAAACTCTCATGCACTTTTCCTTCTGTCCAGGATTTTCCGATGAAACATTGGAAAAGGTTTCACTGGCACAGTCTCTCTGGTCTTTATTAACAGAAGAACAAGAAGTAGAATCTCCTTCTGTTTCACATCTTGCTTTTTGTTGGACATACTTTTGTATTTCCTCCTTAAAAGGTACTTCATCAAAAAGTGATTTCTTCCCTCCAGGGAAGAATATTGTAAAGATAGCTGGGTACAACAGTTTGAATCTCGTGCCTGCTTCTCGACCTTTCCTGAATAGTGATGTGATGATATGAGGTAGTGCCATCTGTGCCAGGGAAAGTAGGGCAGTGCATGTGTAACATATTTCAGCATAGGTAGCTGGCGTTTTGTAAAGAATTGTATGTCCTTTGACTGTTGCACTGATTTGTACAGATGCTTGTGTTAAAAAAGTAATTGTAAAGTTGCTTGTGTCAAAAATACATCAATAGTGGGTCCTGCTGGACAGAAAAGAGATATAAATGTATGTCAGACAGTATTATTATAACTGATTAAATCTATATGTTTTAACAGAGAATTCCGGAAGGGAAGAGGTTAATCTCACTCCAGCTAATTTTGAAAAAAAAAAAAAGGTTGAAAATTAAATGGGTTGTTTTATGCCATAAAGATTTTATCTTTCAGGTCTGATTGCAGCCAGACAAAAATGTCTGGGAAAAATAGGACTCTGAATCTTGCTGTATTGTCCTTAGAGGTGAACTAATTGCTAACCTGGAAGGGAGGAAGTTTTTGAAATAGTTGCATAGCTTTCAGATGCTGCAACAGATTTTAGCAAAGCTCTGGATATGTATTGTACCAGAGTCAGGTGACCAGATATGATATCATTCTATAACCAGCACTGAAATGATTCTTAAGATATTAGTGAGAGATATGACAGAACTCTTGCAGCAGCACTTTGTTTTTCAGAACCCGACAGGAAAGATCTCTCACAGATATATCATACAACCTCACACCTCATCTTGCCTTGCTGTACTAACTCAACACTCATCATCTTAACTTGATGTAGTAAGTAGCTTAACTAGGGAACAGTAATTCTTCAGTCAGGAAAGTTTAGTGAGATTAGTTAAGTATTTATTTGATGTTGTCCTCTTCATTCTTCCTCACGTTTGGGTCTTGGATCCATCCCTGGGATCCGGCTCGGACAAAATTTTCAGCCTTGGATCCGACTTATAAGCTTTTCCCTTTACTCAGAATTTATTATTTTATTTTATTTTATTTACAATTCTTTACCGGGAAGTCCGACTGGGCCAGAAGCCCATTTTCAGCGGAGGCCCGGGAAGACAAGCTCCACAGAAATATAAGCAATAAACAATAATTAGATGGTACAATAGTATACATACAGTAAAATGCAGAATACACATCTTCTAGATAGTCTATACAAAGTAGTATCCAATACAGTTTTCTAGTAGATACAGGTTCAAAAAGAAAAACACAAGCATTTCAGTGAAGTTCATTGTGAGAAAAAATAGTTAGTGTGTACATATTAAATAATAGTTATGACCAAATGAGATTTCCTTTATTTATATTTTTGAGTAGTAATAAACACTGAGGAGAGGGAAAAAATGAGTTAAGGAGTAGACAGTGTGTTGAGAGAGTTATAGATATCTTGTCAGTCAGGTTTGGCACAGGAGCAATGCCAGTTCTTGGATAGATGTTCAAATAATAATTATAATTTGGCTGTTTGATTTGAGAATAGGGCTTTACCTTTGTTGTTAGCTTTGTTTACTTTGGGAATGTTTCTGTCTGCAGATCTTAGACTTGGTGGGCATGAGTAGGGAACAACAAGTTCCTTAAGGGATGGGCAACTGTCAGGATGGAAGATGATATCGTGTGTGAATTTAAGTTGCACTATATGTAATTAATGCACTACACCAACCCTAGAACCTCTTATCTCGTTTGTTGCTTCAGCAATCAGATGTGCAGCTGTGCTCGCAATCAGTTTTTGGCTAGAGAAATGCAAAACCTTTTTCATCACCTTCTGCAATTGATATTTCTTGCCTTTCTCCTCTCTCATTAACTTTTGCTTGCTGTATTCTCTTTTCTCATCTTTCCTTTCATGGGATTCTTTACATAGGTAGTTGTGTGTGGTAGTTTCCTATTTTGAGTGGTTTCAGTAGTGTTAATATACAGTAGTTTTACATTCTTAAACCTTTCTAGTTAAAAAATAAAAAATATAAAAAGTAATAATTTTCATAGTGAAAGTTTAGGTTTTTAGTGAGCGCACTGCTAAACCGTGTGTATGTATGTATGTATGTATATATATATATATGTATATATATATATATATATATATATATATATATATAGAGATATATGTATAATATGCATTTTGGTGGGCTTTAGAGACAGTTCTATTACCTTGTTTTTTTTCCTGACAGGAGTAATGTCTGACAAACCCTCTCAAGGGTTCAAGTGGTGCACTTCTTGTGGGTACAAGATCCCTAACCAAGATGCCCACAAGGAGTGCATCTGCTGTTTAGGTGCTGATCACCTTAAGGCTTCCTGTGAAGTTTGTGTGTCCTTTAACCCACGTGCGCTCATGGACATGCGCAACAAACCTATATTAACGGGTCTCCTTCCTTCTACTTCTGAGGCTCAGACCCCTCCCTCCCCCCATGGCTTTGTCCTCTACAGTTCTGAAGAAAACTGCCTCCTTATTGGATCCACAGGTCTCCTTGGATCTGGCGGAGGTAATTGCACTGTCACTTCCTTCTTCTTTGGCTCCTGCATGGGATCCAAGAGTTCTGGATCCGAGAGTCCCCAAGCCAGTTAGGAAAGTCTCCTTCACCTAACTCGAAGCATTCAAGACCTTCCTCAGCTTCTTCCAGGTCCTCTAGAAGCTGGTCCAAGGCAGATCTGGACAGGGTGATGAGGAAGTTCCTCAAGGCCCAGATTCAAATGGGGGTAGTGTCAGGTCCGTCCCCTATTGGGTCAGTGAGCTATCCAGCCCAAACCAGCAGAACTCCTCCTCCGGTCCAAACCTCAATTTTAGAGTTACAGGTTTCAGGACTACTGAGAGTGTTGGCTTCTGTGCTGGGGAAACCCCCTTCCTCGACTCCAATGATGCCCCTGATCAGCTCTGTTCCTATTCCTTCGGATCAGAATGGATCTCTGAGCCGAGATGTCGGCACTGGCTCTGGGGGAATGGGGTCAGCTTCGTCCCTTTCCCTGGGGACTTCTGCCCTAAACAGCTAGAGTCCGATTGACTCTAGAGGCCATGAATCCAGAGCGAGTCCTGGCTATCTTCCTATGTTGCTTTGGCTCCGAGGGAGGAGGAGAGGATTTCTCTGGGTATGTTGTCTTTCCACATAGTGGAAATTATATTCTCCCATAGTGGATAACTGTCATGTCACATCATGAAGCCCACCCTTGTGGCCCCTTTGGATTGTGGTCTTGAGCCTACTCATTCTGTCCCAAACCAGCCTGCCTTGAACAGTCTCCAGGATCTTCCTGCCCAGGAAGGATCCCCTTCTTCTGATACTTCCCCGAGTACCCCACAAAGAAAGTCCCCCAGACAAAATGCAAAAGGAGGCACATCAACTCCCTAGTGGAATCATTAACCAAAGACACTGGCATTGATGAGGGAGACGGAACCTCTCGATCCCCACCTGATGATGTCTCATTCGGAGACATTCTAGAGATCCTGAAGCAGAAAGGTGGATGGTCTGTCCATCATCCTCCTTGTAGATCAGTGTGGATGTATGTATCTTTAAGAAGCTATCCAAGGGCTTGCTCAAGTGTGTAAATACTGAGCACGTGCAAGCTAGACTTCCATTTTGTAGTAAGCCATTGAGATGTAAGCATGTATTGTATGTAAGGTTGGTCTGTTAGCCAGTTAGTTAGTATTTTATGATGCTATCTATCCTAATGTGTATCTATGTATTAAAGTATCTAAGCGAAATGCCCCGCCTGCTTGTCATCTCTGTGAGAGAGAGACGAGCGACATGGTGTCAGAAGCGGTATGTCTAAAGGGCATGAAGTTAAAGGCAGCATGGCTAAAACAATTTAAGGCACTTGCTAGAAACTGGTGGAATATAGAGTGAACCATCCCTGTAATGTGCAAACTTTGCAAAGCAGGTCAGAAACGAATTTCAGATATTAAAACTTGCTCAATGCTATTTCTTTTTAGTAACATATGAAACGAGTCATACAGAACATTCTAAATGATTTTTGCATAAACTATGTACGATATTGATAAAAATATTCAAATTACTGCGGAAAATGTTTGAAATAAAGTCTGAATTGTATAAAATGAATAAAATATGGGGAAATGACCGCAATTTCACAGCGCATGTATTTTTCATAGTAAGCAAAGATATCTGAGTTATCAGAAGTGTATAAAGTGTTTGCATGTTTCTGCAGCGTTACAATAAAGATATTTCACAGAATGCAGCCATTACAGAGTATATTTCACAAAGTACAATATTTTGAAGAGTTTATTGTGCATTTGTTGCAAGCTCACAGAACAGTTTGTACGTAAAAAACAAGGGCCATATTTTCAATGTGTTTGTGTATACCTTGTGGGCATGGCAGACAGATTTTGAATACCCAGTACACTTGTGTTTGACAGTAGTAATATTGCTGAGAACTGAAGAGTGGTTGAGTAAGAGTATGATATTTTCATACAGGCTGCTTTTTCTGATAAAGATGACCGTACAAAGGTATTTATTCTGCTTAATTTAGCTGGGTCAGAAGCTATAGAAAGGGAAACGTTCATTTGTTTATGCACCTGCTATCTATACTGGAGAGGGGGAAAACTGTTGTGTTGTTGTACAGGCTGAGTCAAGGGAGGACCCCGAGTGCTTAAAACATAAATTTAGAGAAATGTCATAATTGTGCTGGAAGTCATGAATCTAAAAGGGAAAAATGTTTAGCTTTTGGTCTACAATGCCACAAATGCAATAAATAGAATAATTTCAAAACATTTTGTAAATCAAAAGACCCACATTCTTTCATTAAAAGGGAACATTTTAAGAAACGAGTTGATCAATTAGAAAGCTGCAACCTTACTCTTTATGTGGATGATGTGTCAGTGCTTCTGATACAATCAATGCAGTAGATTTAAGGGCAAGGAATGAAGTATTTTTTACTGTTCGGGTAAATGGCAAACCCATAGAGCGCAAAGCTGACACAGGTTCTAAGTGCAATGTTATGTCAGCAGAAACATTTGCTAGTGTGTGTCATAGTGAAAGGCTTGATGTGGCAAGATGTGCGAAGCTTCTTGCTTATGGTGGTGAAGAAATTCAAACCGAAGGCTCAGTAGTGCTTTCATGTTACTCTGCTGGGAGAGGCTACGAGTTGTTATTTTGTGGTCAAGAGGCACGTCAAGTCATTATTAGGACTCTGAGAGAGTTGTTATATGGGACTGCTTTCATTTAACAAGGAAGTTCACCAAGTTAGCTTAAAAGACCACTACTCTAATTTTGCCCAGTGTATTTTTTCCACCTATGCTGATCTTTTTGAAGACAAAATAGCCAAACTTCCAGTTGTGTACTCCATGAAGTTAAACCCAGAGGTCAGTCCAATTATCAGGCCAGCATGAAAAGTTCCAGTAGCCATGCAGGACAGAGTGAAAGCCGAGTTAGATAAATTGGTGCGACAAGGTGTGATTTGTCCAGTTGAAACTCCAACTGAGTGGTGGTAGCTCATAAGAAAAGCTCAGATGACATTAGAATATGTATTGATCCACGAAATTTGAACAAAACATTAAAAAGACCCCATCATCTAGTGAGCGCAATGGAAGAAGTAGCAGCCTTGATGCCAAATGCCACTGTTTTTTCTGTCCTGAATGCAAAGAGTTCATTTTGGCAAATTCAGCTTGACAAGAAATAATCTTTGATCACTACTTTCAGTACTCCGTTTGGTAGATACAGATGTTTGAGAATGCCATTTGGGATAAACTCTGCAAGTGAAGTCTTTCAGCATGCAATGAAGCAAGTTTTTTCTGGGTATCCTTGTGCTGTCATAGTAGCCATACTAGTAGAAGGTCATGGTGAAGCAGAGCATGACAAACCTCAGAAAAGTTTTGGAAAGGGCACGTCAAGTGAATCTTAAGCGCAATGCACAGAAATGCAAATTCAGGCTACAAGAAGTCACTTATGTTGGTCATTTATTTATGAGTACAGGCTTACAACCAGACCCTTCAAAGCAAACAGCCATTTTCGGGATGCCAGCTCCAGGCAATCTTCTAGCGCTGCAATGTTTTCTTATTATGGTTAACTATCTAGGCAGGTTCATGCCAGATTGAGCCAACTATCGGTACCACTCAGAGAGCTGACACGTAAAGATGTATCCTGGTCTTGGTTAGAGCAACACCAAAGAGTATTTGATGTCCTGAAACAGAGAATTGCTAGTCCACCAACTCTCACTTACCATGATGTTCAAAAACCAGTTACACTTTCAGGTGATGCTTTGAAATTTGATCTTGGTGCAGTCATTCTACAAGAGAATCAACCTTGTTGCATGTGCATCGAGAACTCTTTCCCAAACTGAGATGCAGTATGCCCAGATCGAGAAAGAGATTTTGGCAGTTGTGTTTGCATGTTTGAAGTTCCATGATTGTTTATGGCAGACCTGTCCAGATCAAAACAGACCACCACTCTTTAGTCACTATCTTGAAAAAGCCTATGTATTCAGCTCCAGCCCAACTGCAACGTATGATGCTGAGATTGCAAAAGTATAATTTCAGTCTTATCTACAAGAAAGCCAAACTTCTTATTCTTGGTGATACATTATCCAGATTGCCCAGAAACACCACAGAACAGCATGAGAACGAGAACCTTGATTTTGAAGTCGTGTAAGTGAGGAATTTTTCTTCCACATGTCTTGATGAGCTGAGATCACACAGCCACAGATCCAGTTTTACAAAGGCTCAACCACTTTATCAATCAAGGATGGCTGTCAAAGCAGTCTAGTTTACCTCAAGAAGTGCAACCTTCTTTTCCATACAGAGATAAGATTTTGTCTGGCAAAGGTATCATTATGAAAGGTCCGAAAGTAATTGTTCCAAAGTCCTTGCAACAAGAGTACATTACTGTCTTGCATTGTGGTCAACCAGGTACCGACTCTACCAAAAGAAGGGTGAGAGGACTAGTATTTTGGCCCTCTATGTCACAAGACATTGAGAGAGCACTTTTATCCTGTTCAGCGTGTAATAGTACGAAACCGCATAACAGAAGGAACCACTTCAGCTAAACCAGATTTCGAAACTATCTTGGTCGACAGTAGCCACGGACATTTTCAAGTGGAATGGTCAACATTATTTGGTATTAGTAGGCTCTTACTCCAACTGGTTTGAGATTGACCTAGTTCCTAATCTAGCATCCAGTACTGTCATTACTAATTCCAAAGACATGCACCTGGAGCATTTCTCCCCGGGCCTCCGCTGAAAACAGGCTCTGTGGAACCTAGTCGGACTTTCCCGTTCAACAAATGTTAAATAAATAATAAATAAAGATGAAACAACATTTTGCAGTCCATGGTAGTCCACACAAAGTTATTTCTGACAATGGCACGCAGTTTACAAGCCAACAGTTCAAAATATTTGCTGAAGAATGGGGCTGTACTCATGTCACGAGTAGCCCAGAGTACTCGCAGTCAAATGGTTTGGCAGAACGTGCAGTTCGAAGTGCAGAACAGTTACTAGAAAAGTCAAAATGACATAATAGTGATGTTTTCCTGAATCTCTTGAATCTCAGAAACGTTCCTCGTGGTAAACTTCTTGGTTCACCTGCTCAAAGACTTCTGTTGAGACAAATCAGAACCACATTACTAATCAGTAGTCAATTGTTGGTTCCATGTATCAAGAACAACAGATCAGTGAAAGCCAGTCTGTTGAAGTAATGTCTAACCCAGAAGTCCTACTACAATGAAACCAGCAAACCAATTGATGGCATTACAAGAAGAAGTGGTAAGGATGCAAACGTCGAAATGTTATGATCAGATTGGTGTCGTGAAGAATATTTGCCAGAGCTGAGATCATACATTGTGGAATCACAAGGAGCAGTCTTTAGGCAGAATTGAATGCATTTGAGACCTGTGTCCGAGCCTAGACCACACCACATAGCCTGTGAGAAAGACTCATCTCGGAGTGAGTTGTCTGGTGTTCCAATTCCAGAGGACATTCACATTCCTGTGATAAATCCAGAAGTTCCTGATATGAGTTGTGCACCACAGACTGTCCCTGTTGCTAAATTTGGTTCAGATTATTATTTTAGAAGATATGGTTACATCTCTAAACCCTGTAGCAGATATTAAGCAACTTTGACATGAACATTGTGTTTTGTTTCTAATGTATACAGTAATGCATGTTTAACTTTAATATTATTCTTACAAAGGGCAATCTTTTTAAGAGGGAAGATGTAGATCAATGTGTGTGTATGTATCTTTAAGAAGCTATCCAAGGGCTTGCACAAGTGTATAAATACTGAGCATGTGCAAGCTAGACTGTCATTTTGTAGTAAGCTGTTGAGATGTAAGCATGTATGCATGTAAGGTCTGTCTGGTAGCCGGTTCATTTGTATTTCATGATGCTGCTATCCATGCTTGTGTTTCTGTGTATTAAAGCATCTAAACAAAATACCCCGCCTGCTTGTCATCTGTGTTTGAGAGAGAGAGAGAGATGAGCGATACTCCTCTTCCTGAGGAGTTCGTGTTCTTGGAGGCCTTCGGGGTGGGCCCATCTGCATCCTGGGTGACCCCCCCCCTGGCAAATTACCTCATTGATTGGTTTCCCCCATGGAAGGAACCCAATACAAGTGAGCCCATTCCTAAATGCCTCAATTGTTTTCTGGTCCCACCGTCTGACAGGAAATGCTGGAGTAAGCGTCCTGAAGTTGATGTCATTGTGGTGGCAGTATCCACTAAGAAAGAACTAGCAGAGGAGAGAGGAGAGTACCAGTGTCCATCTGCTTGACAAGGAGTCTAGAGCATTGGAGAGGTTCGGAAAGTGCATTTATGCCTCAGCCACTTTTGTGCTGCAGTCATTAAATTATCTAGTTCATTTTACCTGACTTCAGAGAGAGCTGATCAAGGAGCTCTCAGCCTCTCTCACTGAGTCCACGCCTGTGGAGGAACTTAAAAAGATTTCTTCCAAGCTGGCCACTCTGTCATCCATTGGTAACTCCCTCAGTGAAGCTAATCTCCCGTACAGTGGAAGGTACCTCACTGGCTGCTGGTTCAGGCCTGTCCCTAAGGAGACATGCCTGGATGAGACCATGTAAAGACGTCCTTTATTAATGCTCCTTTTGATGGCTCATCACCATTTGGGTCTTCTATTAAAGAGACACTCGCCCACAGCAAAAAAGATGGGAAGACCCCTTTCTGCCATGGGAGTCAAGTTTTCTACAGCTCCGAGGTTCTTTTCGAAGAACCAGCATGGACCCAAGAAAATGTGATTCCGTAAATCTCAAGGACCTTTCCAGGACCTGCGTGGGAAGCCTTCCTTGAGGCAGAGGAGGAGGGTTTAATGGTTGACGTTGCCTTAGAGGCAGAGGTCCACAAAACCAGGGCTTCAGAGACAAGCCATATCAGTGCTCCTGAACCTGTGCCCTACTGTCCATCTCTGGAGGCAGTCAGGTGTCAACTTTCCTTGCACCTAGAAGCTTGGACACACTTGACAAACAGTTCATGAGTGCTAAACGTAATATCCAGAGGCTACTACATCCCCCCCCCAAACAACAGCAAGAAGCTCCTCAATATGCCACTCAATCAGTGAGAGCAGGCATCGCAATAAATTCAAAAATTTGTTGCAAAAAAGAGTCATCCAAGAGGTCCCGACCAAACAGAGGATTCGGAACTTACTCCTACTTTTTTTTTGGTGCCTAAAAGGACAGGAGATCTAAGACCCATACTGGATCTAAGCAATTTGAATCTTTATCTAAAGAAGTTGAGGTACTGAATACGGTTCAGTCTATTCTGCCCCTGTTACGCAAGGACGATTGGATGTGTTCAATAGATCTCAAGGATGTGTACTATCATATCAAAGTACAGGCGCTCTGAGAGATGCATGCCCTTCCGGCTGAGAGCCAATCACTTTCGTTCAGAGCACTGCCCTTTGGGCTCACCATAGTCCCCTGCATGCTCACCAAATGCATGGCAGTTTTAGCAGCTCATATGAGACTCAATGGATTCCTGGTGTTTGCCTACTAAGGCAATTGGCTCCTCACTGCCCCCATGAGGCATCAGCTTCTCTAATCCTAAGATTATCTGATTCAAATCTCACACTCCCTGGGCATCACCATAAATTTGGACAAGTCCAAATTGACTCCTGTTCAGAAACTAGAATTCATAGGAATACAGTTAAACACAAGGGCTGAAGTAGCTTCTCTCCTCCTTCACCACATTGCATCACTGAGGAATCAAGTCAGGGAAATATTGTCCTGCCCCTCCCCTCCTGCACATCTAGTCTTACAAGCTCTTGGGTCGATGTCAGCAGTGATCTTGTTTTTTTTTATTTTTTTTATTTATTTAACATTTGTTGACTGGGAAAGTCCCGGTTAGTTCCTCTGGCAAGGTTCTTTATGGAAATCCTTCAGTGGGCATTAGCAGTACAGTAGTCTATACTCTACAAACCTCTAGCTGTTCTCATTAGACTGACAGAAATCTGCAAACATCATATTCATTTGTGGATTGTCAGACAACCTCTTTTTAGGCAAATCCTTTTCTATTACTCCTCCAATAGCCACAATGACCACAGACGCTTCCCAGTTGGGGTGCGGCCATTACGAGGGAAAGATGGTCCAAGGCACATGGTCCCCTCTGGAGACCAGCATGCATATCAGTGTCCTTGAGGTGAGAGCAGTTCTTCTAATTCTGGAAGCCTTTCAGTATGCTCTCCCTCTGGGGACCATTGCAGTTCACACCAATATGGCTGTAGTCTACATCAATAAACATGTAGGAACTCATTCATATCCATTGTGCAGGGAGGCCATGAGGGTATGGGAATGGGTGATATCTTCGGACAGTTTCTGGTTGCAACTCACATTCCGGAGAAAACCAGCAAGCTGCAGGAAAGACTCAGCAGATCTATCCTGATTCCGCACGAGTGGTCCCTCAATCAGTGGCAAACATTATCTTCAATTGTTGGGGTCAGCCTTGCTGTGACCTTTTTGCTTCTCTCCTCAACAAAAAGTGCAGCGAGTTCTTCGCTCTGATCCCCCCTCCTGGGGTGTCCCAGAGGGATGGTGTGGTGCACAATTGGCCCCCGGGTCTCTTTTATACCTATCCCTCTCTTCCACTGATCATGAGGTTCCTTCAGAAAGCAAGCGGGCTGAAGAGCTTAGTCATCCTCATTTCCCCCTTCTGGACTTGACAGATATGGTTCCCCTTCCTCTGGTCTCCTCTAAAATATCCTCCATGGATACTGGACCCAAAACAGGACCTCCTCTTTCACTCCTCAGGATTGCAGCATCCCAGTCTTCATGCCGTCAAGCTGACCACATGGTTCCATAATGAAGACTGTCCAGGCTTACTTCTCTGGTCCGTAACATCATCTTAGCCTCTCAAAAACTTTCAACAAAGAAAGTCTACAACAGTAAGTGGAAAAGATTCATTGTTTGGGCTGCAAGTAAAAATATTGATCCCTTTTCAGAACCTGTCTCAGATATTTTGTTGCTACTTAGTACCCTGTTTAAGGAAGGTGCAAGTTTCTCTACTATCAAGCTTCAACTAGCCGCAATTTCTATTTTTCATACAGCTAGCCAGTCAGTCCCATTCCTTGTGTACCTTTCGATTATGCAAAGCATTTATGAAGGGTATCTTCTTGCTGAGACCTCCAACTAAAGACCCTTCCCCACCTTTGGACCTCCAACTAAAGACCCTTCTCCACCTTGGGACCTAAGTGGCGTACTGCAGAATTTGACCCAAAGACCTTTTGAGCCAGCAGTGAGTTGTGACATGAAGTTTTGTCATGGAAGACCATCTATTTTAGTAGCCATTACTCCAGCGAAAAAAGAATATCTGAACTACAGGCGTGATCTTTCAAATCTCTGTACATAATCTTTCTTAAAGATAGGGTTTCAGTACATGCAAATCCCTCCTTTATGCCTAAAGTAACCATGGAAAGCAATATTAATCAGTTTGTTCAGTTACTGGTATTTTTTCCCCCAATATTTCCAACAAAGGAGAGTACATTCTACATCTCCTTGATGTTCATAGACAACAGTATTTTTATATGCATAGAACAAAACAGCACAGGAAGGCAGACCAATTGTATATAGCCTTTTCTGGTAGGAAATTAGGTTGAATGGTGTCAAAAATCACACTGGTCAAATGGATCACTGACTGTATCACCTTCATTTAGTCTTGGAGAGGCCTAGAATTACCTCGACCTCCAAGACTGCATTCTACTAGATCTGTGGCTGCTACTTCTGCTTTTTCATCAAGGATGTCCATTGATGATGATTGTGCGGCAGCCACCTGGTCAAACAAATCACACATTTGTTGCACCCTATAAATTCGATATTGTATCTAGAAGTAAGGCTTCCTTTGGCTCAACTGTACTCCTGCACATCCTTCCATGAGGGCCACCCAGGAGTCACGTAGCTGGGGACTCTGACCCAGTTGTGAGGAAAAATGAAGAGGACAACATCAGATTAGGAAGGTATGTCTTTACCATAACTTGGCATCTGTGCTGTCCATCTTCATTCTTCTTCACTTTTCCACCTAACAATCATTCCTGCCTTATTCTCCTAGAGGATCTAAGGAAGATTGTGGGACACTTGTGTCCCAAGTCTGAATCCCGGTTACTTTTTTCTCTGTCCTATGCTTGCTATCTAATGGTGAATCAGCAAATTCGAGCTGAGGTGTGCTGGAGTTGGTGTAATGAATTATGGGTAAAGGGAGGAGCTTGAGAGTCTGATCAAAGTCTGAAAAATGTGGTCAAGTCGAATTAGAGACCCAGTCGTGAGAAAGCATGAAAGATGGACAACACAGATGCCAAGTTATGGTAAGATATAACTTTCTATTTTTCTGCATCTGTGTGAATCTATCCAACTGTGTAATTTCTTTATATCACCTCTGATTGTTTATTGTAACTAGATATTCAGTATTCTCATGTTTTCTGTTTTATTATTTATCACTAAATATTTCTGTACCTTTCATTCTGGTTGGTCTTTTAGAGAATATTTTTAACATCTTAAGAGTATGTATGCTTATTTTAGTGACACTGTGGCCACTCCTGAAAGCCTTGCTGCACTGGTCAAATTCTACCATTGTATTAGTATTAATTTTACTCAGTATAATTGGGTACCCATGTAAGAGCCTTAGAGTAGCTGACTGGTGTAAGTGTAATCACCTTATAGTCTGGGCATGGGGGCACGGCTGGTAAATCTGTGCTAGCCTTTCCCGCGCACGTGTGTGTGCGCATGTGTGTGAATAAAAAATCCAAGTGTGTGTCAGCTACTTGGAACAAGGACACAGTACTCCAAAGGGGTCAGTGTGGAGTCTTGTTTGGTGCCTGGAGAGAGAGAAAGTCCAGCCCCAGGTCTAGTGTGTGTTCCCTGTGTGCTCTTAAGGGAAATAGTGCTTGGTGCAGAGAGCTGCATCTGAAAATATTGTGTGTATCCATCCTGTCTCAGAGCGCTGGGGTCTATGTCAGTGACTGTCATTTTAGTACCCTTGGCAGGATACTTTTTGCTAGTCCTACAATGGACCCTGGCTGTTCAGTAGTTCATTCTTTACCAGCCCCTATCTGCACCTATCACACTAACCCCAGTCTGCAGAAGCTCTCTGTCTAATGGTAGATGCAATCAAACGACCTATCACTGGGCAGGTCACTCCTCCCCTCCAAAAGCCACAGTGATCATGGACGCTTCCCTGTTGGGGGGGGCATTATCAGGGAAAATATGGTCCAAGGCATTTGGTCCCAGTATGAGACCAAGCTGCATGTCAGTGTCAGAGATGAGAGCAGTCCTTCTAACCTTGCAAGCCTTTCAGGGCCTTCTTCCTCTAGGGGCTATTGCAATTCGTATAGACAACGTCAGTGGTCTGGTATATAAACAAGTAAAGAGGAATCCGATCCTACCCATTATGCAGAGAGGCTGTGAGAGTTTGAGAATGGGCGATCTCTTCAAGCCGTTTTGTTATTGCAATGCACATCCCTGAGGAAATCACAGTGCTAGCAGACAGCGTCAGCAGATCCAGTCTGACTCTTCATGAGTGGTCCCTCAATGAAGGGGTAGCAAAACAGATTTTCAGCCATTGTGGCCAACCTTGCTGCTATCATTTTGCGTCTCCCCTAAACAACAGATGCAGCATGTTCTATGCTCTGATCCCCCTGAAAGGGGAGTCACTGAGGGGTGCTCTTGTCCACAGTTGGCATCCAGGCCTCCTTTATGCTTACCCCACTCTTCCCTTGACCCCAAAGTTTCTACAGAAAGCCAGCAGGCTGAAGTGCTCAGTGATCCTCATTGCCCCTTCTGGCCTTATCAGGTATGGTTCTTCATCCTTTGGTCTCACCTGAAGTATCCCCCATGGATACTGGATCCCTATCAGGACCTCATCTCCCATACATCAGAGCATCAACAACCCAGTCTCCATACACTCAAGTTGACCCCATGGTTACTCTAATTCCAGTGATTATAAGAAAGTCCAGGTTAGCTTCCCCAGTAGGAGACATATTCTTGGCTTCTCAGAAAGCTTCCACAAAAAAGGTCTACAACAGTAAGTGGAAAAGATTCATGTTTTGGGCTTCAAAGGAGAATATTGATCCATTTACAACTCCTATGTCCGCTATTCTCTTTTTTCTGAGTCCACTTTTTCATAACAGCAGCAGTTTCTCTACCATTAAGTTACAGCTGGCTGGCATTTCTAATTTTCATTCAGGAAAGGGATCTTCTAATTCCTCGTCGACATTATGCAAGGCTTTTATGAGGAGTATTTTTCTGCTAAGGCCTCCAGTAAAAGACCCTTCTCTCTCTTGGGATCTTACAATTGTCCTTTAAGGCCTCACTCAAAAACTTTTTGAAACAGCTGATAGTTGTGACTTGAAATTTCTTTCATGGAAGACTATATTCTTGGTAGCAATCACGTCAGCCAAGAGAGTGTCTGAACTGCAAACCTTGTCAGCCAAACCTTCTTTCATCATTTTTCAGAAAGACAGAGTTTTCCTAAGAACTACTCCATTTTTTTGCCTAAAGTAGCAACAGAATCCAACATTAACCAGTCCATTTAGTTGTTGGTTTTCTTTCCAAGTTATTCAAATAAAGAAGAATATATGTTACATCTTCTCGATGTTCACAGATAGTTGCTTTTCTGTCTGCACAGGGCAAAAGAAGTACAGAAAATCTGATCAACTCTTTGTATCCTTTTCTACTAAATGTTTGGACAAGCAGTATTCAAGATCACCCTGACTAAATATGGTAATGGATTGCATTTCTACCATTTATGCCCAAAAAGGTGTTGATTTATGTCACCATCTAAAGCCCACTTGACTAGATCCATGGCCACTTCTTAAGCTTTTCTGCCGGAACAACGATTGATGAAATATGTGCTGCAGCCACTTGGTATAAGACTCGTACGTTTGTCTCTCATTATAAATTGGACATTGTCTCCTGAAGCAGGACATCCTTCGGCTCAACAGTGCTCCAGCATATGCTTCCTTTGGGGCCACCCAGGAGTTACATAGCTGGGGACCCAACAGTGAGAAAGAATGAAAAGGGCAACATCAGATATGGAAGTTATGTACTTATCATAACTTGGCATCTGTGTTGTCCAATTTCATTCTTCTTCTCTTCTCTCCCATCCATCCCTAGCCTTGGTATCTTCGCAAAGTTACCTAGAGGAAATTGGAACCCATAAATTCATGGCTAGGGTCCCAGAAACTGTTGATCTGTTCTATTTCTTCCTGGTAATATTGCCTGTTAGGGCAGCAAACTTGATCTGAGGAGTTAGGGAAGGTATGATGCATTATGGGAAAGGGAGGAACTCAAGACTCTGATCCTGAAGTCTTGTGAATACGACCAAATCAGATCCATGGTTGGATCCGAAAACCCCAACAGTGAGGAAGAATGAAAATGGACAACACAGATGTCAAGTTATAGTAAGTACATGACTTCTATTTTCCTTCTTTCAAATTCTCCTTCCTCTGGCCTCTGTAACAGCTAGGGATTTTCTGAGAGCTCTGGAGTTTATGGCATCCGCCATCCCTATCCTCCCTCTGGCCAAACTCTACATGAGATAGTTTCAGTGGTTTTTGAAGTCAGTTTGGCTTCAACATGTGCATCCCCTAGAATTTGTAGATCCTCTTCTACCTTGTTGCAAGAAGGAACTTCACTGGTGGATCCAGCAGTTGTCTCTAAATCCAGGGCTCTCTTTTTATCTCCCTCTTCCCTCTTAGGAGTTGTTCACAGACTCTTCAGACATGGGATGGGGAACAGCTTTTGGCTCCCTAAAGGTACAAAGGGTGTGGTCACCTTGTCAACAGAAAGAGCACATCAATGTCAAAGAGATGAGAGCTGTTTTGCTGGCGCTTCAGGCTTTTATCCTCTTTCCTTCCCAGGACCTCTCAAGGTATTTACAGACAGTACCACAGTGATGTGATATGTAAACAAATGGAGGGGACAAGATCTTATCTTCTTTACCAGTTGGCACTCTTAGTGTGGGATGTTACTATCCACTGTCAAGTGACTCTTAAGATAGTTTCCATTCCCTCAGGTCAAACCATTTGTGGCAGAAACTTTGAGCAGGTCCTTAACTCAATCTCACTAATGTATGCTTCACATGGATGTGTTTGTGGACATTGTCCTCCAGTGGGGTACTCCTCAGATAGATCTTATTGCCTCCCCTCTGAACAGACAACTTCCTCTTTTTTGTGCCAGAGTCCCAGATCCTCCCAGGTTTCTTGTAAAGGGATAATGTTCTTCATGTTTCACTGTTACAGTCATTACATTTGGGTAATCTGCTGGCAGGTAGCCCTCAGTCGGCCTGATTAACAAAGTTTTGGGTCCTGTGTCGGTTGCTGTCCCTTCTTCCATGATGTCAGGTCGTCAGGGGTATAAAACATGCAGCTGACGCCATTACATCAGTCTTTCTTGCCGCACGGTGCCCGAAGCAGAAGCAGTTCGCAAGTGCTAGTCAGCAGACTCCTGAAATTTTCGTATTCGAGTTTCAGAACCGAAGTCTTCAACTAAACGCTAAGTACCCCGTTGGGGAAACTTTTTCTTGCTCCTTACCGATGTCAGTAAAAGTTAATAATTGCATTACTTGTGGGAAGCAAATACCTCATAAGGATTTTCATTTGTACTGTATTCCTTGCCTAGGCCCCGAACACAACGTGCCTTGCTGTCGGTTTTGTGCTAAAATTAATCAATGCACGATTAAACGTCTGTATATTTTTGCTTCTAAGTATTTTGGCTCAAGATTTAATTATCCAGAAATGTCGTTGGTTAGCAATCTGACTACCGGAATACCTAAAAAACGCAAAGAAAAAGACAGAGACAGGCCGTCGAGGTCCAAAACCGACGACGCTTCTCCTAAGCCAGTCGCCGGTTTGCTGGTACTCAGTGAGGTACTTTTGCAGCCCCTGACACTCGCTACTTCTGATTCTCAGGCCTCTACTAAGACCCATTCGGAGTCCGGTATGCAGCGAGATGCTTCAATTATGGAACCCGCGGATGTCTCTACCTTAGATGGATCCGGAGCCGCTGTGCAGGCACCGGCTTCTGAGGGTGTTTTCAGGCCTACAGATTTGTATATTAGACCGACGCCATCTTCAAAACTAAGGCCAAAATCTAAATCTATGGCTAAAAAAACAACGCCTGGGCCACATGTGCAGGCCCCTATGCCTAAAAAACAAATGATCAAAATGGCTGAAGATTTAATTACTCTGATCAGGGGTAGCCAACCCCCTCCTTCTAAGAGGCCTAGGCAAGACATTGACTATGAATCTTCTGAACAGGATTCTATTTCTTCTGACTCTTCTAATGAACAGGATTTGTCTATTCCTACTTATGAGGACTCTGATGCAGAAGATTCCATTCCTTCTGCTTCTCCCCCTGAGGATTTTTCTTTTGGGAAATCTTTACGTACTTGAAGGGAACATTTCCACTGGGAAAGTCAGGATTTCTCTGAATCTAAAGAGAGACTTAGGGATTTTCTTCTTCTTCCTCAGCATAGGCCTTTGGCCATACCCTCCTGTTCTAGACATTGTTGATGATGTTTTTTTTCAGAATCTAGTATAACTCCTGATTCTCTGCCTCCAGCTCCCTTGTAAGCCAGACAGATACTACAGGGTTCCTGACTCCCACAAATTCCTTTTCAAAAATCCTATTGCTGACCCTGAAAGCATTTCTCAGGGTCCCAAGGGCATGAAGGCCTCTACTGCTAAAAATCCTACCCCTTCTGATAGAGATTCCAGGGCCCTGGATAGATGGGGTAAGAAGATTTACACGTCTGCAACCTTGGCAGTCAGGACTTTAAACTGTCAATTTCATATGCTTAAATATCAACAGCATATCATGGGACTACGTAAACAGAAAATTATGTTAATTTCTGACTGTGTGGAAAATAAAGATTTGCAGGATTTATTACATTCAGCTGAACAAGTCGGAAAACATGCTTTGCAATGTGGTTTTGATTCCTTGGAGGCCTCTTGCAGGGCTGCTGTAACTGGATCTGTGCTAAGAAGGCATGCTTGGCTCAAAGAGCAAACTCTGCCTGACCATGTTAAAGCAAAATTTTTGGATACCTATACTTTTGGCAGGGAGCCCATCATTACCAGTTCAGAACACTACCCTTTGGTCTCACCACAACCTCCAGGGTGTTCACCAAATGCATGACAGCCGTAGCAGCTCATCTGAGACTGCTGAGATTCAAAGTATTTCCATATCTAGACTGGCTCCTGACAGCTCCAAACAAGCGTCAACTGATACAAGCAAGGGGCTGTTTACTCCAGCTGTGCTTCCGTCTGGTAATATCAGTTACAGCAAATCTCAAGTTATACCGACTCAGAGTTTGGAATTCATCGGTGCTCACTTGGATAGAACAACCCAAACAGCTTCTCTTCCTCTCTCTTGAATAGAATCCATCCAATTCCAAGTCAAGAAAATAATTCAAAATTCTTCCCTTCCAGCATGTCTGATACTTCAGCCCTTGGGATCCATGGCAGTGGCAATTACCCTCATTCCGCTTGTCAGGTTCCATATGAGAATACTTTAATGGACACTTGCCCTCAATGGTCTGTTCTCCAACACCCATTATCCATGCCAGTCACGATTACTCAAGGGTGCAAGAATTACCTTCTATGGCAGATCCACTCCAGTCAACTTCACAAAGACCGTCTTTTTGTTCTGTCAGCCCAAGGCCACAGTGACCACAGATGCCTGTCAGGGTGGGTTGGACATTTCCCGAGGTGGACATCCAAGTTACATGGTCTCCCAAGGAGGCCAAGGTGCATATCAATATCTCGTAGATGAGAACCGTCTTCCAAGCATTGCAGGTCTTTCAAGACACTCTTTCAGTTGGGACTATTGCGATCCAGATGGACCGAATGTCAGTAGACTGGTACATCAACAAGCAGGGGGAACCAGACGTTACCCTTTTTGTCAAGAAGCTATGAGAGTATGGTATTGGTCAATCTCTTCCAACTGCTTTCTGATAGCAACGCACATCCTGGGGAAATTCAGCGTGATTGCAGACAAGTTGAGCAGGTCCTCCTAATGCCTCACCAGTGGTCTCTCAATATCAGTGTGGCAGAGAGAATATTCCATCAGTGGGACTAACCATGCTGCGAATTATTTGCCTCTCCCCTCAGCAATAAATGCAGCAAGTTCTTTGCCCTGATCTCCCCACGTGAGGAGACACCAAGAGATGCTTTAATTCATGCTTAGCCCTTCGGTCTCCTTTATGCCTATTCGCTATTATCCCAAAATTTCTACAGAAAGCATCTTGAGTGAGGCCATTTCCAGCTTTAATCTGGGGAGTAAATAATTCAGCTTTAGCTTTTTCTAAGGTTTGTAATGCCTTTCTAAGAGGAAACTTTTACTGAGACCTCCTTTAAAGGATCCTACCCCTCCTTGGGATTTGAACATCATACTTCAGACCTTGACTCAACCACCCACCCACCCCCTCCAGCCTTCGGCTAAATGTGATCTAACATTTTTGACCTAGAAAACTACTTTCTCAGTTGCTATTACATCTGACAGAAGAGTGTCAGAACTTCAAGTATTCAGCAGGTTTCTGTGAGGACTAATCCTACCTTCTTACCTAAAGTGGTTTCTGAATCCAGTATTAATCAAGTCATTAGTCTTCCAGTGTTCTTTCCAAATTTTTTGAACAAAGGCATATGTTACATTTGTTAGATGTACACAGACAATTACATTTCTATAGAAGCACAACACGATTACATTTCTATGTTCACAGAACCAAAGATCTAAGAAAGTCCAAACAATTTTATTTCATTTTCTGATTCAAAACTGGGTAAACCAGTATCTAAAGTTGCTATGGTTAAATGGTATTGTATTATCTTTGTTTATGAAAAAGTGGGCTTACCCTTGCCAAAACCAACCAGAGCCCACTCCACTAGGTCTATGGCAACTTCATCAGCCTTTTTATCGAGAACTTCCTTGGATGATATTTGTGCAGCTGCAATTTGGACAAATCCTCACTTTTATTGCTCATTATAAACTGGATGTGGTCTCTAGGGGAAGAGCAGCCTTTGGTTCAGCAGTGCTCTGAAATATCCATCCTTAAGAGGATTTAGGTAGCTGGGGACTTTGTTCCAACAGTTGAGAAATGAATGAAATTTGACATCATCAGATTGAAAAGTTATGTACTCACCATAACGTTCTGTCTGTGTTGACCATTTTCATTCTTACTCAATTTCCCATTGACCTACCCTCTCCTTTCTTTCCTACTCCTAGTGAGATTGAAGAGTTTTGGAGGGACATCTGTTCCTAGTTTGAGCTACAGCTTCCATTCTTTTACTATTTCTTTCTGCTTTTTTAGCCTTATGGGCAGCAAACAATATCTGAGGTATGTTAGGTTGGTGGGACATTGTGGGTAAAGGAAGGAGCTAGAGAGTTCAGGATTCTACGGTCTGGAAGAAGCGGCCCAGTCTGATCAGAGGGTCAGAGCCAAACCCAACAGTCGAGGAAGAAAGAAAATGGGCAACACAGTTGGAACGTTATGGTGAGTACATAACTTTTTATTTTTGCTGGGTGTTTCTTATAACAATGCGTTTTCAGTACTATGTTCTTGAAAGAAATAAAACTATTTTTGTGCAGGTATGGCATAAGGAACAACTGTTCACAGGTGCAAAAGAATGTGATAATGTTTGATTTCTGCAGGTATGTGTTGCAGGCCTGCAGTGTGAACAACTTACACATTCAGAGAGAAATGTGAATGTTGATATATGTGTGATGCTTCTGAGATTTGCCATTGCTTTTTTCTTAATCTGCGATTTTAAAACACTAATTTGTCTGATGCACTTCGGATTATTAGAGGCTGTCCATCTGCCTTCTAGCTGTGCATTTCAACATAGAGACAAAATAATTAAGTAGAAAGAATGTATAAAAACTGGAGAAGTGTTCTGAAAACTGTTTAACCGCATATCTACCTCAGGGGTTGTGTTAGCACAAGGGGCTTATATATAAAATATAAAATGTAATTTCTTAGTCAAACTATACTTTCAGCTTTAAGGTTTGATACGGATTTTTTGTTGGCATTCTACATTTTGGCCTTAAATTTAAGGAGGAATGACGTCAAATTCAGAGCTGAAATCATAGAGTGCCAAGACTGAACCCAACTGTAGCTGTTGGGCATGTTCCACAGTAGCATGCATGCTGCTGAGTAATCTATACTGCCAGACATAAGTCAAGCTAGTTGATATCAATTGTATGCTGGCAAAAGACTGCATACTTAAAGGTGAAGGTGAGAACAGTCCTGTACATGAGAGTCCCAGAACAGAGTTTGTCAGTGTTCCTTGTACTGGACCATGGGTTTTGAGGCCATAGTTTAGTACTCTCATCCATAATTTTTCATAATAGATTTTTCCAACTGGTGGCTGGATTGATCCAAAAGCAAGCAAGATATAGTCCTCCCCAAGGAAGCGTAATTTCTTGTAATATAGTGGACCTGAGGACATTTATTTCGTGTATAATGTACGGTAATTTTCTTCCGTTTAATTTTTCAGGTTCCTATTGTGCAGATAGTCTCAATGCCTGATACTACAGGTCTCATATCTGTGGCGCTTGGGCAACTGAAAATTGAAGAGATTAGGTATGTTTGTGTGACATTAATTTGTGTTGTATGTTTTCTTGCCATTTAAATGCAGTACGAAATATTTTAATTATGCAGTGTCAAACAAGAAAATGAATGACAGCAGAACAGAAAGTGTCTAATAGTAACTATAAAGTTAATGGGTGAGGAGTGGTTACACTTAATGCAAGTAAACAGTGGATTCGGAAAAAAATACATGACTGTCAGAGAAGAAAATGAGCAAGGATGTACTGTGCATTGAGGGAGTATTATACAATTACTCCAGGGGAGTAGGGTGGATAAGGAAACATTACATTTCCGGGTACTACAGAAGAGTTGGATAAGTAACAACAATATCACTGAGGATGCTTCTTGTGGGGGGGGGGGTCCTTTGATTAGATTCCTTAGCAATTTTTTTGGAAGATTAGCTGTGTGCAACCATGGGTCAGCTAGTCAAGATCACATAACCCACTAGCCCACAAGTTCTTTACTATTCTTACATTTTGAGTCATGATCTTAATTTTCATCATTGAGGCTCTGTGTTCACTAGCTCCACAAAAGTTCACAAATTTTCCCTCAGATTACCAGCTAAGACCTGCACCAGCATTGTCTGCACTGTCTTGTAGAGGAACTTTATTTCAAGTGCTGCCATAAGTATCAGAATTTCAACCTTGACACTTGATGTTGAAAATAAGTTGATGGCCTCCATTGCAGCCCAGAGGGATTGTGGCATTTGAGATTCCTGTGTGTCAGGATCAGCCGGAAGATTCATTGTGTACCTGTAGGCATCTGTAAAGACTATTGCCATGAGGAACTAGACCGTAGAGGATAGGTTCCAGCCTAGTTTCCCTGAATGTTAGTCTGTTTACAGAACTTCAGGACTCCACAGGTGGTTTACTTATCCTCCGCTATCCAAATTTATTGTGGTATCAGTCCTCTGCTTCGCCATGTAACACAGGGCCTGGCAGATACACAACCCTGGTTACCACATTGGTGATTGAATCACAAGGTACTGGCTTACCCTATCCCCCAGTTGACCATCCAGAACTTGAGGCAGATGTTCTTAATCCCTTAATTATGAGATGTTTTGTGTCACCTTCTCGAAAGTTACAGTATCAATACAGAGTTGTCCCCTGCTATGACTTCTTTGCAGCCTAGCAAGACCTGTCAACTTCAGTTGGGGAAGGGTCCTTTGGATTGCCCCCTGTCAGAGCTTGCACATCAAGGCCTAGATATTAAGGAAATATTTTGTGTCTAGTGGGTACCTAAGTCACTGATACAATATAGCATTTTTAAGGAATATAGCCTGATGCCAGCGCCAAGCTAATAGTCTTGCTTTGTCCAGAATGGGCATTATACACTTTGTTGATGAGTCCAATCATAAACCCATGCAAAGAGATAATTGCTGTTTTCAGGACTCTTGCTTTCAGGCTGCTGTGAAAAGTCTGAAGCACTTGATGGCTTTTGTCTCTGAAATGGACTAAGATTCCTCCTTTGGGGAGACTTTAAGCTTCATTAAGGTCCAACAGGAAATGCTAACCCCAAAACTTTGTACCCCTTCTCTCAAAAAAAAATGATTGGTTGTGTATCTGAGGAAAGAGGCAGAAGAGTCCTAGGGCATACCTTCTGTGGAAACAGTTAACCTGGATGCAATTTTTGAAACTTGGAGGAACCCTGACAATCCTACTGTGTCTCTTAAAAGACAGGTCTCTAACATAAGAGAAGGGAGTCCATTACCAAGCATATTCATACCTAGTCCACTGTATCCCTTTGGGTCTAGCACAGGTCCCAGAGATTGTATCATTGTCCCACCATGATGCCTATCAAGATGTCAAAAGCTGCTTTACTAGACGAGGAAAGGGATTTCACTTATCTGCATATAGGTCACAGGCCTTCTTGGTGAGTCAGGCTCTGGAAGACCTTAAATGACCTCCTTAAATTCAGGCTCAAAGATTTTATGTAGACCTTGCCTACAACTTTTGTAGTGGGTTTCATTATAGCCAACTGCAGTTTTAATCTGAGACTTTGGGAAGAGCTAGAGGTTCAGGCATATTGCTGTACAGAATGGCATGGTTGAGGTTGTTGTCTTCCCTTAAGGAGGAGCTCTGAAAAAGTATTCTGGGTGTTCGTATTAAAGAGGAAGAGCTGTTTGGTCAGGCCTCACACAATACCTGCCTGACGACTTCTTAAAGGAGTAAGTATGCCTTCACAAC